>NC_092424.1:67589321-67741561 GCF_036169615.1 Heliangelus exortis
TAAACTTGCAACATGGTGACTGTTGTTAATTAGGATTCTATGTGATACAGCTACTCTGTGGTTTTATCTCCTCCTCACCAATAACACCAATCTATGCTAAAAGAGAAATTTCTTCCATTAAAACTTTCCTTTTGGACACAGGATGAAGAGGTCTCATTCCCATTTATTCAAGCTGCTTATGCAATGGTGTCCCACTAAGCTAGAAATGTTGCTTTTCATTCTTCCTATTTTTGCTGTCGAGTGTAATAGCAGCACACAAGCCATCTATCTTAGAGCAAGAATTTGAATTAATTTGGGATGTGAAGCTTAGTTATTCAAAAGAAAGCAAGATACAGCTTTGCATAACTATTTAGGTTCTTTTCAGAGGTTAATTTGCAACATCACATAGATTATCTGCTCAAATACTGTACATTCCCTTACCCTGAGGCACAGAGGTTCATTAAATGAACTATGCAGTGAAAAAACAGCCTTTTTCTAATACAGTTTCTAAGCCTCCTGGCAGTTCTGTGCAAAATATCCTTCCCATGCTCTCAGTTATGCACAATCTTCCAAAGGGAACCCACTGTGCATCTGTCATAGGCTTTTTCTAGTGTCACAAGTAATAAGGATTAACCTCCCTATGCCCAGCTCCTGAGAGCTGGCTTTTTATGGAGACATAAAAAATGTCTGAAGGAAGAAAGCAAAGATGCACTGGTGCAGGATCCTTGGCTTTAGCATCCACATCACCCAGTGGCTTGACAGAGCCTGCATTAGTTGACCTTCAAGGTAGGGTGAAAGGCCAGTCTATTTACTCAGCTTTGTGCCTAAGGGAGGTAATTGTAGGAATTAGAAACATATTAAACAAAGCAGTGCTCAAGGAGGAGAGACTATCTAAGTCGACATTTTGTCAATTAACTAGGCAAATTTTCTGAAAGTTTTTTGATGAGTAGAGGGAGTGCGGGAGGTGGATTATGCAAGCTTCCCCAAAATCCCCCAAATAAATAAATGAAGATGCATGTTCTAATGACAGAGATAAAAGTCAGTGAACTCCCACTGAACTGATGGAAAACCACTGGAGCGGTATCATTTACTAACAGGCAGCATAAAGGACTGGACTATTGCAGCTGTATTATCCTTACCTACTGTGCAGTGTTTATAGTGGGCCAGACTCACTCTCACAGGAATCTGCACAAAAGGCTGTCAGAAACTGATGTTTCTGATGACTCAGCACCGACCTCCCCAGCCTTACTCTCAAACAAGCATCTTATTCTTTTTTTCCAGATGTGCCAAAACATTTCCCTGCAATGGAGAAGGAGCTCAGAAGTTGCCAAACAGTGAAGTCTGCTCACTGGTGGGTTTTATAGGAACATCCTTCAGTAGAGATCATAGTCTGAAGACAGCCTTAGTATTGCACATGAACTTACTCAATTTGTGTGTTTTTTTTCTTTCCCCAAGACCTGGAACTGGCACACCGTAGTCCGAAGTTGGAAGAAGACAGCAACTTTAAGGCAACTAGGCTGGTGAAGGGACTCAAGCACAAGTCCTTTGAGGTGAGGCTGAGGGAATTGGGAGTGTTCAGTCTGGAGAAGAGGAGGCTCAGGGGAGACCTCATCACTCTCTACAACTCCCTGAAAGGAGGGTGTAGCCAGGTGGGGATTGGTCTCCTTTCCCAGGCAACCCTCAGCAAGACAAGACGGCATGGTCTCAAGTTGTGCCAGGGTAGGTTTAAGTTAGATATTAGAAAGAATTTCTTTAGGGAAAGGGTGATCAGACATTGGAATGGGCTGCCCTGGGAAGTAGTGGATTCTCTGTCCCTGGAGATATTTAAAAAGAGACTGGATGTGGCACTCAGTGCCATGGTATGGTAAGGGATAGTGGATCAAGGGTTGGACTTGATGATCTCAGAGGTCCCTTCCCACCCAGCTGATTGTGTGATTCTATGATTCTAACTTCCCCAAGCCTCTGTAGCCCATCCCAAAGCTGGGCATAGTTGCAAACATTTTCCTCATGCATAGCAAAGATCTGATGTTTCTTTAATGTATCCAGAATCCCCAATTACTTCAGGAGAAGTCACCTGTTTCATATTCAGCCACAAAGGACAGAGTGATGTCAATGCTTCATCTCACAGAGTGGTTAACGGCAAGAGGGCCAGCAAGCAATGTAATCTTGCCTGAATATCTTTACTGGTTTGTAATGCAGGATCTTGGAAAATCTACTTGTAAGAGGGCAGTCATTAGTTTTGAAATTTGTTTTGTCTGCATCTCTTTAACAAATATTCTTTAAGAAAGGGACTAGTTTGCTGTCTTGAAAATATCAGTTATGCAAGCAGGAATAACTAGTACTGTAGCAGCAGAACGGTTTTGCACAAATGTGACCTAAATTTATCTACCCTGAGGCTTTAGTTGGTTTCAGTGCACGAACCTGAAGGCAAAATGAAGCCATGATGTTTTTTGTTTGTTTATTAGGTATTTTCACCTTTTTAGAAACCCATCAGAAGACTGAGGCCTAGTGTATGAATCTGCCACCACACAAAGCTAAAGTAACTTAAAAGAAAATATAAAGTAAATACCCAATAAACAGTAAATAATTTCTGTATAAAACCTCTGACGATATGCTTATTTCTGAGTAAAAGGTGACTGGGCTAACTGCAAATAGACATTTTGTATTTTGATTCCATTAAGCAGCATGTTACAAATGGTAAGTGTTAACATTTTTCCTTTTCTGGAAGACCAATATGAATATAATACTGTTACTAGCTGTTGTAATCCTTATTGGCAGCTCATCTCTTCTGCAAATGGGTGAGCAGCAATGGACAGAATTCCCAATTCTTTATTCTTTCCTTGTTCACTGATTCTTCACCTCTTATGGTTATGATGCTCTCGTGTTCAATGACATGCATTCATAGTGAGAAATTTACATTCTCTGTATTTTGATAAAGTTACTAAAATGAAAGCTAATTATTAACCCTACTGACTATAGTCTGTCTGTAAATCCTGAGGGAGTTAGATGGATATATCTCCTTTTTTAAAAAAAAGTTACATCATATACCTCTCAGACTTGAATTCAGAACTGGGAGCTAATACGTACAGAAGACTTTGGTTCTTGACACCAGCTTGTGTGAGTAAATGTATGTTGAGCCACCACTGTGTTAATGGATTCAAACACCCCTAATGATTTTGGGATTAGTTTATATACTGGGATGCATGGACTTCTTTATTTACTGGAGTGGCTAACTAACAGGCTTTATTAGACTAAAGGCTGTGGGCTTTTGTGCACGCATGCACTAGACATCCACTGAAGATTCTCAAATTGCATTTACTTTCTTGCCAAGATGGCAGGCAGCTGTCAATGTGGACACTAGCAAACACAGATGGAGCAAGTCATTCAGGAAAGGATTTGATATTTGCCAGTTCAGACTTCCAAGGGGCTTAGCAGGTCAGCAGCTACCACAGCCCCGTGCAGTCTTATTCTCCGATCGGCAGAACGAATCATGCCTAGGAGACCAAGTTAATCCCTTTCAGGTTCCCTGGACTGTAGATCTTTCTGAATTTTCCTTTCTTTAGCCCTTTGTTTTCCTCCTGCTTTATGCTGAAAGTTAACTACAACAGCAAGAATGTATTAGGCTACTTGGAATACAGTCTTCAATTCATCCTGTCCTGCTGGCACACTGCACAAGCTGCACAGTGAAGAAACCCCTGCCTCACTTTGCATAAAATCTGATGTCTGTGCACACACACACACACACAAACACGCACACATGAGTTGGAGTTTCTCTTGTCCTGGTTTGAGAGTAAATGCAAATCTACTGTTTGAAGCCACCATTTGCCAAAAGGCTGCACAATCTGCCTCTGTCAATCCAAAGGGTTATTAACTGCTCCACAAGTACTTCCACATCTCCGAGACCAAGGCATACAGGTGGCCTTCTCCAGATGGTTAGATGCACCATTCATCACTTCAATAGCAGTTACAATGCCCTCTTCTGCACTCAGCCAGAGGAAGAATCCTATTCCATTCCTGGAAAATTAAGCTTGGGGCATTCTTCTCCTTGTATAAACAACTGCCATTATGTCTTATAGCAGAGGGTATGGGATGTCTGAGGATTAATCCTGTCCTCACTAAGGCACATCTGTTGCCCATTAGATTAGAGAAAGGAGCCTCAAATACCCTCAGCACCTAGAGCTTTTGTTTGTCTGTGCAACTCTATCCTCCAATGCAACAGAACCTGTCCTTTTTTGACCTGTCTCTTTACAGTGATTTCTCCCAAACGTGGAGAAATTTGGTAGGTGTAGGGTAGTGAAATGCATTGTGTATCCTGTTGTAAGATTAAGCAATGTGTGAGTAAATTTATGTGGTTGGGAAAAATTGCTGGGTTTACTACACTTTAACTGTGGTGATATAAACCATCAATTGGAGATGGGTGCTTCTGTATAATAAATCTCCAGGTTAAGTAGTCTTGAATCTCTCATTTGTAAAACACAAAGCTATAGCATTCCTAACCTAAAACCCGATTTGGATTATCCCATAAAGATTAAAGGTCATTTCAAGCCTTTAACAATTCTTCAGCATAACTTCAGCTGTTTACTTTAGGGCTAGAACGATAAAAAAAGCCCTTTCTTTGTCTCAAATGAGACTGTTGTCATTTACCCTGTGTTTAAATCAGGTCCAGAATACTCAAAGCCACAAAGCACCTGGTTTTCCTACTATGGCAGCAGAAAAGGATGTCATCTGCTCTGGGAATTGTTTTCAGGAACATTGCTATCTACCTTCATAGTGGTTGCTCCCAAACTGTGCCCTCATGAGGCTGTAGCAGACTATAAAATCATATTGCTGTTGCAGTGCTGCCAAATATTAGGTTGAAACATGATGATCTGTGAGATGTTGCTAACAGTAATAGTGCTCCGGTGCTTTAGGAACCCCTTCTTTGATAGAAAGAAGCAGTAAGATCTTTGGAGATGAAAGTAGGCCAACACGAGTAATTGATTTTATTGGTTCAGCAGTAGAAGTTATAAATAAAAATAAAACTAGTACAGATCAAAGGGAATAAAAAATATATTTTTTACTTGACAAAGCAAAACACCCAAAATGTCACTTTGAGTTGGATGGGATGTTCTATTCCACTTGAAATTAAATGCTTAATTTTTTTCTAGGAATATGAAAAAAAATCAAGCAAAGAAAGATGCAGTAAAGCTACAAAATGTTCAGAAAGAATTGGCTAGCTTCACTTAAAGGGACAGATAAAAATTATCACTAGTAAATGTGAAAGGCTGAGAATAGATGGCCAAACCACCTTTGAAAAAGGAGTGGAGCACAGGTATTTAACATTTTAAACTTGGGTCTATCATTCTTTAATGCATATCTGAGCATTAGACTGGGTCTTGATACTGTGAAAAGTATCCCCTTGATATAAAAATTTATTAATATTTAAAGAGTAATTTGTAACAGCTAATTGAGAGTAAATGCATCTGTATTTCATAAGATTTTCCTATCTCCAACTGGTTTGGAGGGGCAGGTGAGACAGATATTTCCACTCTGAATATTCTTTTACTCAAAGAATTTACACATCAAAAAAATTCTTATGTTTGAACCACCAGAAAAATCTGATATAGTATTAATCAGAAGCCATATCTACTGCCAGAGAGACACAACTTTATTTTGAAGCTCATAAAAAATCTAAACAGAGCTTAAATAAAGATTTTTTGTTTGTTAAACACAACTCTGCAAGTTGGAGGAAAGGCAATTATAAGCTGCATCATGATTATCTTGGACTGACCATACCCATACAGAGACTCTCCTGCCATTCCTTGTTTAGTTATCTTATGTTGACAGAGTAGGACTCAGATCTGTTCAATGTTCCCTAGTGCTTAATTTTTACTTAGGTTTACAGAATGACAAGGCAAGAAAAGTCTTCAGGACATCCCCATGTCAGATCCACTAGCCCCATGTTGTTACTGGGATAATCAGTCTGTGGTATGGGCAACAACAGAAGTTTTTATACCAGTTTTTACTGGGCTATTTGTTATGCTTCTTTAGGTGGTTAACTGCTTTTTTTTTTTTTTTTTTTTTTTTTAACTTTTTTCCCCTTTTGTCATTACTGGCTAAGTTTGGGTGGACTGTTTTTTTGTTTGTTTGTTTGTTTCTGTGTGTGATACTCATTTAATCTGCCCTTGCTTTGACTATGTGAATCTTTGCCTCAGACAAATATGAATATTACCCTATGAATATTTTTGCAGCTATTAAACTAGGTTTATACGTGTTTGCAGGGCAACAGTTAAAAAGTTCCTAAAGGCTAAAATACATGTACATATAATCTAAATCCATAGTGACGTCAAGGATTTTGAAATTATTGATTCTAATTTCAATCAAGTCTATTTTAAAATTTGATAATTTGTCAAAATAGGCAGGTTAAAGCTCAGTGTGCCTGAAATTAGTGACTGGATTGGCTAAAGTGATTAGCAAAGACATTGTACCTGAGATCATGAACTAACAGCTTCCAGTATTCTTTGTGGGATTCAAACCTTTCATTTGGTAGAAGAAATGAATTGGGTAACCTAGTCACAAAAAACCACTGGGTAGAGACAAGTTAAAAATGTCAGATTTCATCTGAGAACTTTCTGGATATGGTGATATAGTGCAACAAGAGATTACTTGTGACTACAATGAATAACTCAAACTGTCAGCAGAATGATGGGAAATAGTTCCCTATTCATTCTCATCCAGTTTTGTCCTTTCTTAATATCATAAGGGTGTCAAAAAATGTCAGAAATGGTAATTTTATCAGTTTGTCTCTTACATAATTTAGTTCTTATTCTTCAGGAAGAGAAAGAAGACTATATCAAATTGACAGCAGTATCACTGTATTTTACAATTGTGTTAGGTTTTGATAGCTCTGTTTCCAAATGTAGTATGAGTTAACTACTGCTTCTAGTCTACTTTCAAGCCCACTATACAGTAACACTTTAGGTGGATATTGAAAAAGCTTGTCTGCTCTTTACATATTTTCTTAGTAATTGTCAACTGTTGAGCTACTATTTACTTTTGATGAGACAGATTTTGAGTTTTTCTTTTTTAGAAATATATTTAACAGAAAACTCATTTCTGCATAGTCTTAATTAGGCTATCTATCAAGCTTGTAACACAAAACTGATTTCAAAGTGAAACACAATCATTACTGAATAAAATTCTGCTATTTATCACTGACCCACAGAATTGTTGATGGTGGAAGAAACTTTTGTAGATCATCTGTTTGCTTATATGCAGACAGAACTTCTTGTGTTTCAGCTTGTGCCCATTGCCTCTTATTCTTTCACTAGGCAGCACTGGGAGGATTTGTCTCCCTCTTCTTCATGTACTGTGTGCTAACTAATGGTAGGATCCATCTCAGCTAAGATAAAGGTCTAAATGGTAGGTATATAACCTAATCCTTCCAATATGCCATTTCAACCTAGAATGGGTATCTAATAAACATGATGATGGTGGCAGTTTGCTTATGAAATTCTTTTCACTGACTATCAAGGGAGCTTATGGAAGTCAGTATAGAGAAAGGAGATGAATTCCTAAGGAGGTGAATTTAGTAAATGTAATCTCTCTCTTTTTGTTTTGTTTTTGCTTGTTTGTGTTTTGCATGGTGATGACCTCATATATAGATTAAGAGAGAGAAAGGGTATATAATTATTTACAACTATTTACTAACTTAATTTAACACAGTGAATGGGTTACAAAGAGTTGGATATTCCTCCTTCAAGTTATAATGATCAGCCATCATTCAGCAAATGAAATGAATACACTGTTTGTATTCATTCTTTGGTACTCTCTGTCAAGTGAAAGCAATTCCAGAACAAATACTTGAACATTTAACAGTAAAATGACATTTTTTGTGAGTACTGCAATAGAGTTTCTGGAAATCAAATGAAATCCACCTAAGTGAAATAAAGGATAGGCAGTGGCCACTGGAGATTGGCTTTGGGAATTGGAGTAGAAAAAAATAAGTGAGTTTTGACCAAGTTGTCCATTTCATTGCCTCTGCATGAATTATAAGAGAAGCAAACCAAGAGAAAAAGAAGTAAAATGGCTGTAAGAGCCATAAGTGCCTTCCACTCAGATTTGGCTGTTGAGCCTATTATTGTTCATCCATTTGTTTGTACATGCACATGTGTATTTGAACAGAAAGTTAAAGGGTGTGGTGGTGTTAAATATATGATGATTACAACGTTAATTTTGCTCACCTATGGAATAATAAAACTGAAATTTCTATGCATTCTGTCAATGGGGGAGCCTATGTAAAAAAATTACAATAGCTAGAATTATATTTTAAAATGTAAAAGACGTTTAGAAATGGAAAAGCTTCTATGAAAATAGAAAGAGGTTTTCATTTGTATGCTTTGTGGAAAATATCTTTAAATTAGTCAGAATGTAGCCAGCTATCATCTGTATCAGTCTTCACATACAAGAATATTCATTTATCATTCACAGCTGAAAATATATGATTTATTTGAATGGTTGCTTCCATCTATGTGAATCTCTAACATGATGTGTAGGCTACATAATGGAATTGTCTGCTTCTTCTTGGGCATTTTGTCAAGAAAAAAAGAAAGCATTACTTTGCTGAAACGTAACAAGTTCATGAGAAGTGTTATGAAGATCTACAGAGCTAAAACGAAAAGATGAATAATGGTTGTCTTTTCAGATGGCCTTGAATGAACCATTTCAAGGCCTACAGTTAGCAGCATGATAGCTGTGTAAAGATAAAATCAAGTTATGAGGAGAATGTTATGTGAGCCAAAAATAGCTCTCATCTGAATGTTTTCTAAAGACCTTATCAAAGTTACTGATTTCCAAGAATGGTGAAAATCTGTCTGCGTGTGTGCAGCCTTCCATAGTAAAACAATGTGGGTTTCTGATGGTGTGTAACATGGCAAAAATCAAAAGTTAGCTGTACATCTCAAATGCTAATAGACAACAGAAACATACTGCAGAGTGTTAGATGGGTTTTCCTGTTAGTTACTTTCTTTAGCCAAAAGTCATCAAATGCAAACTTCCTGTGTACTTTCCCTGTCTGAACAGCAATGACAGATTATTATTACAGGTGAGTGTTACACACGCCATTTCCCTGTTGACATTGAGAGATGAGGTGACAAAAGACAACACAGTACAACTGGATCTGGTTTTATTGATGCTGTTTTTCTTGAGCCAGAGATGTACATTGACTGCTGCACAGCTGTAGGTAAGAGACATTTGCAGGCATTTTTGGAAGCCTGAAACCCTTACAGCTGTCCTGGGTGCACCTGAGATCAGACTTCTGGTTTCAGAAAGAGGTGGCAGTCAGCCTGCATGGTCCTGCAGACCTCTGCAGAGCTGCAGACCTCTTGTTCTTTTCCCCAAGCTCTTTCACAGAGGTTTCAGAGGGATTCTTGTTTTGCTCAGTGATACAGCACTGAATAGGCCATGTAAGTTTGAAAGAGCTTAATCAACCAGCACCTGCAGATATGAAATCTATTTCCTATATTTGCAAAATTAATTGCTACTCATTTGTTTGAATAATACCATCCACTGATCAGATATTCTCCAAGATGAATAGCAGTGATACAGAGCTGCTGTGTTACTGGGCTGTGATTAGTTTTATTTCACCATATTTCAGTATCTTTCCTCATTAATCTAGTCTTTCTCACTGTTGTCTGTAACAGCAGAAAGGACTGGATCATCCTTCCCAGTAAGTTTTCTGGGTCTGATTTTTCTACTTGTGTTTTTAAGAAGCCACCTTCCAGTGTTGTGCTCTCCCTGGCTCTCAGCGTTGCCCTGCAGACTCATGGCCTCCAACAGAACAGCCTCATCTTTAAATACTCATTTTTCTATCAAGCTCAGACAAACCTTGATTACTTGTTTTAAGTAATTCTTGTTTTAAGAATTAGCTCACCCAGTGAAACAAAAGTTAATTTAAGTCTACAAATACCTAGTTATTGGGAGAATAATCTGGTTTAGACTCATTGGGTGGGGTATTAACAGCAATAGAGCTTTAGTCTTGGATTCGTTACTTTGCCTCATGTTGACCTTTGAGATACAAACAACTCTTTCTTTAAAGCCTACCTTGAAGAACTGTAAATGATTAATTCAGCAATTGTAGCTAAATGTCTGCAGAGGACACACCTGAATAGGTACACAAGACGTGACAGGATGAAACGCAGATGGAAAGTTGCAATGCTATTGAATTAAGTAGCACCATAGTTTTCATGAGATCCACCCCATGAAGTCAGATGACTTGATGATAAATTTAAAACATAGATTAGTTTCCTAACATTAGATTTTTAACAAAAATGCATAGCCTTTCAGATGAAGATCCTGGCTGTGGTTTTAACTCATGATATGAATTCTGATAGGATGGCAAGTAAAGTTAGTGTGAGTCATGCTCTACAGAGTTTTTGTTCATAAGCTTTGAGGAAACATGCATGAGAGCAGCAGCTCTGTCATAGTTTGAAGTGCTCCTAGGCAGATATAGATTTGCTGTTTGAGGTGATGGTGAGGATGCTGTTCTTACAATCGCTTCTACACAGGACTGTTTATGGTCCCTGGGACCTTTCACTGCCTCTCCTGCATCTTAAGTGACAAACCTCAACTCTGCTTTTGCAATAAACTTACATTTGCCACTGAGACATTAGGCCTTCCACAGAGTGGTAACAATACTTACAGCATGCTTCCTGGCTGGATTTTGATGGAAGAGACTATTTTGGGATGTAATTTTTTTTGCCATTTTCCAGAAATTAGTTTAAGGTATGAATGTACTTCCTTTTCTTCTCTTCCAAAATCACTCAGACTACTCAGGGAGGAGTATTAGCTGCCAAAACTAAAATTGCAGCCAGAGTATCAGAAAAATATTTTCATAATTAAATATAGAAAATACTCATCTTGTCACTTGTATCAGCGTTAGTTATTAAAGTTCAAAGCCTGGAGAAAACACAACTAAGTGTTAGCAAACAGCAGCTTGCTTACAGTGGCCTTATGGAAAGAAAATCACTTATACACTTTAAATATATCCAGGCTAGGAACAGAGCTGAATAAGGATAGGGTTGAAAATTGTATGGTTGGACAAAGAGGCAGCAATCCATCTGTAGCAGCTGGATTGAAAATCCAGCATGTTTTGCTCTTCAGTCATCCAAAATTCTCCTTGCAGTTATCAGATGCAGATGCTGCTGGGAGGGACCACTTTGCCTAGGTGCTGGAGAGGACTTTCTGACTGGGTGGGTTCCCAGGGACAGCTCAGGGCCAACCACCTGCACTCCAGGACCTTACTCTGCACTTGACTTGATGAGTGAGGCAATCCATCAATGCATAATCTTCTTGTATAGCATAATGCAAGTATGTGGGGAAATAGCAATTTGATTAAATTACACAGATGACTGTATTTACTCTAGAGCAAACACAGGTCATTTTACCTGTGAGGAGATAATTGAAATCAAATACCCTGGATGTTCCCTAAGTGTTTTCATCATCTCACAGCTGTTTCAAAGCACCTCTCATAACCAAACAATTGTTCAATTGTGCCAGCTGGGTGTTTCTCTTTCAAGGGAAGGGAGAGCCTGAACACAAGACCCTGCTCCAGTCATCACAATAAAATGGAGACCAGTTTTGACAGTAACAGCTGGGAGTTAAACTCTTCTCCCTCTCAGAAAGCAGCGCTGGATTAGGTGAGTAAATCTCCACCCTCCCTTTCATCTCCTTATGGACACTTAGATAATTCCACTCCAGTAATTACCCAATATAAACCGTAGCTCATGCTTTGCTGCCAAAAATTCCTGAAGACAAGAAGTGAATGTGCAGACCAAGTATACAGGACCCAAGAGAAACACCTTCAGCAGGGGGAAGAACCTTCTTGTCTGAGGTTGTGGTTTTAAGCAGGCACAAGTACATACTGTAGTTAAAAGGAGTGGGTTTTTTCTCATTCTTTCTGGCTGGTTTCTTAAGTCCCTGGATTTGTGTTTGTGACATATTCCTTCTGCTGCAACTAGTACTTGTGATGACAGGCAGAGGGCTGATTATGAGAAAAAAATTCATCTACTGAAAAAATAAAATCACCTTTTTGACATGTTAGCTTTTAGGTCTCTTATGAAAGTTATTCTGTGACCATGTAATGAAAACACAGAGGGTCTGAAACAAGGGGTTATGTTTACTCCTTACACTGGCTTAGAAGGAACATGAAACTGTTTCACTCGTAAGGATTCATACAAGCAGGTTCACACAAGCACTTTTGATTCTGAAAGAACAAGTATGGGAGTGGGAAATGCTCTCATGGATGAGGCAGAGCAATTCTGTCCAGTCTTATCACATTATAAGAAGAACCTGTGCTTCTGTTTACCTTGCAGATAAGTAATGTTTCTTCATGTCCTGAGAGATCAAAACGTATTTTCCATTGTCAAGTGAGAGAGGAATAAATCTATGTTCCAACTTTCAAAGCAAAATCCAGCTGCAAGTTTTGTTGATTTTTTAATTTATTTTCTGCATTCCCTGGGTTCTAACTGCAATGAAGTGCTAAAATATTCACTACTACAAGGCCAAAGTCTTGATTGACCTTCAAGAGTGCACAACTTAAAGTAGGTGTCCAGAATTGAATGGGCAATGCAAATACTACTAAGATGTAATACTTTGTGTCTTGTGCTAACATTCTGGTCTCTTGTGCTATAACATTGGTTCTGAGACCTTGCATCGTTTTTGTCTGAGGAGTAAATCTTGGGTTGATGCCACTTTTGCAGACCATAGGTGTGACTTTATCAAAAGACTACAAGCACAATGCACCTTCCCACTAAGGGCAAAATGAAATACAGGCTTAAGGTACATAGTCTAGTTCTTTATGAAACTGCCAAAGGCATTTGATAAACCCATCCTCATTAAATGAGCACTATCTGATCATAAGTCTGTAGACAATCATATCACTGCACCTGCAAAACCTGTACTGTGACTCTATAGCTCTCATGAAACCTACAAAGCTAATAATCCTGGGAGAAAATTTAAATACCTCCAACTATATCTTTGTTGGCAAGCCATACCACTTATAAGAGGTTTTAGATGCCAACAACGTATAAAAATGACCAGGATACAGAAGAACAATTTTATTATTCTAATTTGTTAAATGTGGCTTCCTTTTAAAGAGCAACTGCACTTGCTGGGACTTCATGTTTCTATTCTATTCTATTAATATGGTTTGGTTCAGTTCTAATTTTATTATTATAGAGCTAATGAAGTACTATTTTCCCTTCCCTACTTGTTGCTGGACTGGATTATGAGATATGACACAAGGAAAAGGGGAAAAGGGAGCTGCACTGAGCATTTGTTTCACATGTAGGCTGTGGAGAGAAGGAATTTCTGGGCAGTTGCTTGATCAGTCACCTGCATGGATGAATCACAGGTTTCAAGGCATGACAGCAAATAGATATAGTCCAAGAAGTCAATAAAGTTTTTCCTGGAACTCTATGATTATGGGCTGGCACAGGGGGGACAGAGTGGGAAGAAGAGGGGAGGAAATGAGGCAGACACACAGAGAAGGGGTGGGCAGGAAAGATGGAAGCACAGTGGTGTTGCTAGTATATACCTTCCAGTGTCTACCTGGGAGGGAACCTCTCCTTTTCACGTCACTGCTGTGGAAGAAGTTACAGTGGATTTGGCATTGATATCTGGGCAGCTCTGAAGGAAATGTTGCCATTCTCTGGTGAAATGATTTAAAGCAACAAGACAAAATTAGATTAATTTAACCTAAAAGTAAAGCTCACATTTTGGCCATGAAAGTTATTAAACACGTGCAGAGATTTTCTGCCTAACTTTGAGTTAGTGCTGCCCCAGGATAAGTAAAATCTGCACCTTCTATTTGTGGCTATTGGGATCAACCTCAAAATTTTACAGTGGAAAGTGAAGAGAAAGAAATGGTGTCCACTCACTGTGCTTACATACAGATACCATTCAGTGCATGTGTGCATGTGACTCCTTCTACACAGCCAAGCTGGTGACACATTCACACACAGACTCACAAAATTACTGAGGCTGGAAAAGACCTCTGAGGTCATCAAGTCCAGCCTGTGACCTAACACCACCACAGGCTGTGCTCCAGTTTTCTGCTTTTTAGCTGTGCTGATTTTGTTCATGTGAAATGGTTTCGCTTAAAGATCCTGCTAAACCAGAAAAAGGTAGAAATAGGTGGCTAATGGCCAGGGAGAATAGGCAGTTCTTATTATGCTTTCAGCTACTAGAAGATTGTGTCAGGTTGTACCTCTGCATTTGCTCAACTTGACCTGGCCTAAGCAAGCTATCAGTGGCTGAAGATTTCCTGGGAGCCCAAGTGTGTCTTATAAAGGTGACATATGAACAGTGAATTTGAACAGTATTACAGAGCAAGCAAGTTTGGAAAAGCAAGGTTTTTTAATTTGAGTAGAAGAAAAAGTTTAGGAAAAAAAAAAATAAAGAAAAGACTTCTTAAACTCCTGAAACTTCTTCATATGAATTACACTTCACCAGCTTTACAGTCAAACTTAAGTCTTCTAATCCTTTCCCTCTGACAAAGTGTCAGAAAGAGTCTCTACTTAGTGGATTTTAAACTGCTGATGTTAAACCAAATGCTGTATATTTGCATGGAAATGTAGTTACAAAACAAATGCAAATGATTTCATGGCTTTAGAGAGTCTAGCATCAGGTCTCTTTCATTGTCTGACACAACCCAAAGGCTGTGGGAAGATAATCAGCTGCTGTCCTGAACAAGAAAAACACTGTTCTCATAAAAATAGAACTGCTCTTTTCTTTCTGGAAATAATATCCTAAGTATACTCCTTTAACCACCGTTTTGTTAAATCTGGGGTTTGATGCCATAAACACTTGGTAGAACTGTTACTTTTATGAGGTACTTTAAACCTATTTTAGACTAGCATTTTAAAAATCTCTTCATATGTGTTGACATAACATGAAAGTATTAAGGCCCAAGTTTATATTACACTGATTGTTACTAGTTATCTTTCAGCAATTTTTGATGTGCAGTATTTTGCTCACACAGCTATTATGCACAAAAGGACATCATTCCTGATGGTGAAGCCTAACACGGAGTGGAACAATTCTGGCCACTCTTCCTGGCATGGGCCTGCAGCAGGAGGAAAAGATATAGGCAGTTTTGAAAGGGTTTTATAACAGTTCTAGAGTTTGTAGCTATTATATTCTAAAGTGGTTCACAGAGTGCAGCAACATGGATCTTCATGAATGCTATAATTAAACAATGAGTTCTAATGTATCCTTAAGATGAGGATGAACATAATCTCATAAATTCATTGAGAACTTCAACAATGTACCCTCCACTTAGTCTGATTTAAGTCATTGTATTCAATTTGGAATAAATAAATTATGTAAATGATAATTAAAGTGTAAAGTGCAGATGGCATATATTTCTCTCTGTAAATCAGAGGAATTAGGAAAAGGAAATATTTTTAGGTCATATCATGTAAACAATGCAGCTTTGTTTATTGTATTATTCATCTAAAACACTTTTGTTCCTCTTTTAGAAATATATGCAATTTTGGAAATAAATAACCAAGTAATTGATTATTTCTTACTGATGCTCTCCATACCATGTAACATGCTAGACTTTTATATAATTTCATACTTTTCAGAGTTGAAAATGGAAATATAAAAAAGGGAGAGATTTCTTCTGAGACAGGGAATAACAGACAGAGCTTGACATTCAAGATCCCAAGTGCACAAAAATACACTCACATTGAACACAGGGCTCCTGCATTTCATGTTTCCACTAAGTAGTGGCTCTATGATCCCTATGCTGTTCTAGGCTCCTTACACTGCATAAGAAATCCTGTCCTGTTGTTGCACTTGGAGATTGCACCTAAAATGTTAGAATGCATGAATCTTCTGGAATCTTCTTTCACAGTTGTATTTTACCTCATTATATGCATAGTGAGCTTAAAAGCCTAATACTGGCACCAGAAGCAAGCCAAATGGTGCTGTGTTTTGGCATCATAATGCTTAAACTGGAATCATCAAAATATACAATTAGGATCTTGCCCCTAGTGAGCATTTCCAGAAACTCTTAAAGTATGCTTAGAGTTGACCAAAGTGATGAACTTTCTACTGATTTGGTCAAAATTATTGAAAAGGATTTTTCAAGCCCAAACCTTGAACTGTTTGAATCCCTCTTCTAATAGTGGAACATGCAGAATCTGAAAAGTTCTGGCTTTCAGGTGGAAAAAGTTGCTGCTGGGCACTTTAATAAAAGGCCAACTTTTTCTGAGAATTTTTATATAATTTTAAATTCTAAATAACTAAACTAATGTTGTACTTACATTCTCTACTGTGAAGTTTACAATTTAATCACTCTTTCAAAGGCAATTTTCTTGATCTTTATAATGACAGTACCTTCTCAATTTTCAGTAAAGAGATTTCAGCCTTATTCACATAAGAACAAAATGCATGGAATCTCTGGCTCAAATTTTCCCCATTTACCTGTATAACTGGTTTTAATCCACTTCCAAGGAAGAATTTTCACAGATTATTCTTCCACACACTTCTCACAATGTAATTTCAAATTACTGATACAAAGGAGCTTCTCCCATTCTTCTTTGACACTTGTGATGGGAGAGAATAGAGAGAAAAACATTTCTAAAAAAGTTAGAATCTAATAAAAAAGATCTTATGTAACATAATAAAAACTAATAATGAGGAAACAACACACAGTTGAGAATGAGTGTTATGGTGGGTTAAATGAATAAAAAGTTAAAAATGAGGAGTTATTAGATCCTGTTCTGGTTTTTAGGTTGTTCTTGAACTTTCTTCTGCATATGAACTCTATTCGCAACGACGAAACAAAACCTTCCTTGGGTATATGTTGATGGTAACATCTGCCATTCATTACAAACATGAGCAGGTAACTCCTAAGTTATCATTTACATGACTATTTCCCAAAGATTGGCAAGAAATTGAATTTGGAGAAGGGCATTAGTGAGACAAAATTTTAGGAAATTACTGCAAGATCAGTGCCTTGCTTCTTACTATGTAAGGTGGTATTTGGTAAATTATTTTTTTCTTAAGCACATATAAATTCCCTAATATCACCTTCCAGTTACATAAGTCAAAGGTAGGCCTGAATTTGAGAAGTGACAAGAATTCAGACTTTTACATCTTCTTTTCAGCTTCTCAGAATGCAAATCTTTAAATTATCTCTAAATATCCTGGCTATACACCAGTGTCAGATTGGTCCTATGAAAGTGTATGAACATTTCAGTCCTTTCTGGGAGATTAAGCAGCTTATATAGTTCCTAATAACTTTTAAGACAGCTAGATGAAGTTTTGGTGTCAGGCATGTTATGTAAAATTTTACTTCAGTTCTGAATTTGACCTCACGTAATTTCTCAGCAATATTGAAAAGTATAATACAGCAAAAAGATTGAAAGTAATGCAAAAATAAGAAAGAACTGCTTTCTTTTTTTTCATCTGTAAAACTTTCAACTCCCATTGTAACTCCCTGAGTGAGGAGCAATGGCTTTGGCAAGCATTCTGCTTTTTTTACTTTTTAAAATTGTCAGCTACTTGAATATGCACAATTAAAGCAATTACACCATCAGATATTTTTCCTATTATTTCATCTGCTTAAAACATCAGGCAATGCTGCACACAGCAGTAATTTTGTTTTCAAAAATAATTTTTAAAGTCTTCACTATCTGTAAGAAAGAGTTGATGCTCATACCATTCTCTTTTCAGTTCCCTGCCACTTTCTCCATCACTAGCTATAGTAATTTTCTAGGCACTCACTGTTCTACCAATAGTTTTAAAAGATTTGACCTTTAAAATACACTACATGCTAAGCAGGGGAAAAAACCTGCAAAATCAACCATACCATCAGTGAAATTTAAACAAGCATTCATTTTTTCACATTTTTTGAAGGAAGATTTTTTTATACAATAATCCACAACCTTCCTCTGCCACTCCTGGTTCAGAGCCCCTACCTTTGGCCTGGTCTCTGCAGATCTAGTTCAGCTGATCATGTTATTCCCAGGAGTAACAGGGCAAACATGGTAAATTGGAAAAGGTACTGTGCCATGTGGCTGATGGCCACTGATCTGCACTCTTTGTTGTCTCATGCATAACATAAATAAATAATAACAACAATAACAACAAAAAGATGAAATTAGTTTTAATACTCAAACTCCGTAACGCCTTTTATTTTCAGGATTTTTATTTTCAGGTGCTTGGGAATTCTAGCAAGTAAGGGGAACAAAGGTAATGCATGCTTTAAAAGGCTTAGGAAATTCAGGGAAAACAGACCAATCTTAACTAAATTAGGCTTTAACTTTTGTAGATTTTGTTGTCCATAAATGTGATAGCTTCAGAGGTTAAGTAATAAGACATGGGCTTAGGCAAGCACACAGACCTACATAAAAATACATTCTTGAGGAAAGCACATTAAAGGGATTTGGTTCTATTTTCACAGCTGTAATTTATAGACTACATGGAGCATTTTTAATGGCTTGTATCAGACATCACCAGGCTACTATAAGTGACTGAATTCTGGTCTTAGGTCCACCAGAAGAACTATTACCCAAAGCTTTCTGTTCTTTTTTCCCCTTGGTTTCCAGAACATGAGAATTAAAGGCATTGTGACAGTCTGTATCAATGCAACCAAAAAGCTGAAAAATTAAAATGTCTTGAGAGGAAGGAGGGGAGGGCACATATTTTCAGTAAACTAGTTTACACTGTATGCCCCCAGTTCTCTCCTTTTCGAGCTGCACTCCTCCATAACCCAGTCTCTACTAAAGAAGCCTTTGGGTCAGATTTCCCTATTTGTACTGAAAGTGAGTGGTACCTACTCCCAGGGTAACCTAATTAGAATCCAGCAATCATGACAAGTTTCTCTTTTGAGTTGCAAATGCTCAGTTAACAGTTAGGTAAAGACAGTGAAATGAGGCCCTGCTTGAATTAAGTCCTCAATGAAGAGCTCTTTAAACTCAAAGTACTCATTGTTTTTTCTCTCTGAAAGTACTTATGAAGTGCAGGGAGACCATGAATCTCTGCCACGGAACATGCAGGGAGCTGAAAACAAGCTGAAAATGCATTGCTTTTAGCATTTCAGGCATGACCTTAAACAAACAAACCTGCTCCCCTTGTTCACCTTAGCATTTCACCATTTGGTTCAGAGATGTCCAGGTAGCATCTTGGAGGCAAAGGGCAGCCTAGAAGAAGGGTGGCAGTGGGGCTGTGCCATGCTACTAGATAGATAGGAAGTTAAAGATATTATATGGGTTTCCATAATGATGGTGATAGTAATTAAGCTATGTTATTTTGGTGCCATTTTTTTTCCACAAGGAAAGCCCTTAATTAGGCTAAAGTTTTCTCATGTCTCTAGACCTTTACTTTTCTCTGCAGGCAAGAAAACTCATTGTCATTATTGACCCCCGAACTTTTTCTTGCACCAGCATCTACCTCTAGTTTATTACTGCAGTTGGACCCTTGGCATAGTTTGCCCTCACTCTGGCACTTTTTTTGATTAAATACTTGTTTATACCTTACTCAGTTCTCAGTTCAGCTAATACAGTCTCTCCTGAATGATCTCCTTGAGTTGCCTGGATTTAATTCAGAGTTGCCAGGAGAGAAAAACTGCCTACAAGATGCACACTACTCTAAAAAGCTTATTTGGTATTGGATAGAGTGGCAAACTGAGGATATAGGATTAATTTTTTTTTTTTTTTTTTTTTTTTTTAATGTTCTCTCTTGTTTCTGCTGTCAGAGCCCTGTTTGGAAAGACTGTTGAATTTTCCTTGGGTTGTCAGGGACCCAGCCAGACACAGGAACTGAAGCTTGGTTTCTGAGGAGGAAGCAAACAGGTGAGCAGGCTCAGTTAGACACGGTGGCCTGAGAAAGAACAGGGGATGCTGGTGGGTGCTGGGACTGATGGGCTCTCAGCTCATACAGATAATTTATGCATCACCAAACTCAAGCACTGTTTGGAGGGGAGAGGAGATCTTCAAGAGGACTCTGTTCCCCAGGGAGTTTTTGGCTGTGGAGGAGTAGTAAGAGAGAGGACTGGATGAATTGGGAGGATCTGGAGTAGGAAGATATTTATATTGGGACAGTTAAGTGAGAGCACATTAATCATAGCAATGTGCTTTTGAGGCTGTTAAGGCTTTGTTTTAGCATAAAGAGATTGTGATCACTTTTAATTTTAACTTCCACATGCTAGGCCAGCTCTGAGATGAAATAGAGAGAGGCAGTTACTAAAGCATGAGAAAAGAATTAAGGAGGAATGAGTCTGGTAAAATGAGGGGAAAGTTTGAAGAGTTTTGAAGTGATGAAGAGTATACAAAGGGAGATTCTGGGGCAGTGTCTGTGGAGATGAGAAACTGTGAGACATGGGAAGGAAGGGATCATGAAATGAACACTTTTTTACACAAGGGAAATAGGAGAAAAGCAGAGGTATGAGTACTTCTGCCCTAGAAAAGACTGATTAAGACTGATTCTCTGCAGCAGTAATTATCCCTAATTGGAGAAGTCTCTAATCTTAACTCCTATTCCAAACACTTTAGTTTGGAGGTCCCTTTAAAATGTTTCTTTTGTTCTCCTTATCTCAACAGTGATGAGGCCCTGCAAATTAAAACGATTTTGCAATGGTAATAAATTGACTTGATGCTTCTTCAAGACCTCTTTCAATGGCAAGACTTTTTCAAGGACAACCTAAATACTAAGGGTGCTAAAAGTGAGAGAATAAATATCTTGTCTTACTCAGCTTTCCTATTGACATCATCATGCTTTACTCAATCTAGTCTTTCATCTTTCCATCAGGACCTCATTACTTTCTAATTTCATAGAATCACAGAATGGTTTGAGTTGGAAGGGACCTTAAAGATCATTTAGTTTCAATCCCCCTGCATAGGCAGGGACACCTTCCATCCAACCTGGCTTTGAAAACTTCCAGGGAGAGGGCAGCCACAAATTCCTTGGACAACCTGTTCCGGTGTCTCACCACCCTCAAATTAAAGATTTTCTTCCTAATGTCTAACCTAAATCTCCCCTCTTCAAGTCTGAAACCACTTCCTCTGTCCTCTCACTACACACCCACGTAAAAAGCCCTACCCCAGCTTTCTTGTAGGCCCCTTCAGATAATGAAAGGTTGCTATAAGACCACCTCAGAGTCTCCTTTCTCCAGGCTAAACAACCCCAACTTCGTCAGCCTGTCTTCACAGGGGAGGTGCTCCAGCCCTCTGATCATTTTAGTGTCTCTCCTCTGGACATGTTCCAGGACCTCTATGTTCTTCTGATGATGGGGACTCCAGAACTGGACACAATACTCCAAATGGACTCTCACAAGAGCAGAGTAGAGGGGGAGAATCATCTCCCTTGACCTGTTTGTCATACTTCTTTTGATGTGGCTCAGGACCTGTTCCATGATCTTGCCAGGCACAGAGGTGAGACTGACTGGCCTGTAGTTCCCTGGGTCTTTTTTTCCATTTTAGAAAATGAGGGTTGTGTTTCCCCTTTTCCAGTCAGTGGAAACTTCACCAGACTGCCATGACTTTTCAAGTGTGATGGACAATTTAATATGGACAATTTAATCCTTTCTACTACAGTCTGAGTTGAAGTTTCCAGAAGGGGACTAGACAAGATTAATGATGGAACAAATCATTTTGGTTTTAGGGTTCAACAAAAATCTTGAATAAAATAGTTACATTTTATATGATTAGATCAATCTCCTAACTATCTGCCATTTTAGGCTATGTTTAGATCTACCATCCTTGATATTTTAGTACCAGAAAAGTGTTTACCCTGATATTTTTCTTATTTCAGTTTACAAACAAAATTATGAGATAGTGTTTTGGGCAGCCATCCATTTTTGTCTCTGCATAACTTGAAACTTCTCCAGAATGTCCCTGGTGCTTGCCAACAAGACAGGCAGACTGCTGCTGTAAAATCACGTTTCAGAGCTGCCCTAGATTACTAGTAACTGGGAGAGATCTTGTTAGTGCTTTTTTTTTTCACATTGTAAAATTTTAAATCCAATTGTATTTATAGCAGTCAAATATCTAAGTAATTAAAGACACCAACTAAGCTATTAGCAATTACTGCTCTTAAGTGTGTTGGCAGAAACTATGAGATCCTTGCTATGTTTCTTCTGTTGACTAATGGAGAACATAGTTTTCACGAGCTGCCAGTCAGGCACTTTTTAGGGATAAAAAAAAAGTAATAATTGAAGTTTTCCTCCTGTAACATCAAATTAATTGAAGAAGCCTTGAAAATGTATAAATTAATTGTACTGTTTTGATTCTTCTTTCTTCACATCCAAGCTATAGCTTAGAACATTTTGGCTCTTTCATTGCAATCCACAAAGTAATAGTATTGTGGCTTCTTCCTACAGAACAGAGCCAATACTCTCACAGATAATGACATCACAGTAGGCAGTCATCATCCATGCATAAGCTGTTCTTGGAATGAAGAATATTATCCCCAAGTTCCAAAGTCTGTCCTAGACTTGCTTAGTGATCTTCACTATGTTACACCACTTTTATGTGCCCCTTTCTCCATTGTAAAAATGCATCTGCTATTAACTGTTTTAAAATCTAAGGCAGGGAGCTTCACACATTTCCTATCACTATTCTTATTTGAAGAAATTTTTTTAACTGTGAAAGAGTTATATTGAATGAATTATTAGCACAAATAAATAGTGAGAATTGTCTCCATTTTCCTTTTAATTAGTTCTCAGGTGTGTGCCCATTAAATTAGCTGAAAAAAAGGTAGATCAGAGGTCCAAACTAAATGTAGACATAAAAATCCACATTAAAATGAAGTTCAGAATACAACTTCATACCTTTCTGTATTGGTATGATGACTAAATTTTGGTTCATTGCTGACACTTTAGGTAAGAAAAATACATTTTGATATATGAAAACTGCTGTTTGCAATACACTATAAATGCATGGATACTATATCCAGTTCATACCTTAACTTCATTTCAGTTGTACCCACTGAAATAATAACGCCCTTTAACAGCTTTGGTCTAACTTAAACCTTTGATGAAACAGAATTTTATTCTGGATCTGATATTTGAAATCCAAAGCAATTTTTTTCAACTGTGAATGTAGACTGAGTTTACGTTTACATCATTTACAACTTTAGATTTAAGAATTGCATTGTTTCCACCTACTTTCTTTAATCCATCCCTCCCAGTTTAATCATTAAGGAACCTCCTTATCTTTCCAGTCCTACAGTGAAAGCAAATAGGGAGGTATCTAATATTCATTTAATCAAGTCCTTTTTTTTTCCTTTACCTTGTTAGGCCTACATTATTTAACCTTGGTTAAAATACTGTGCAAATATAATTTGACCTTTCCATCACCAGCTCATGTAAAAAAAACATTAAAATATGCTAAGTGGACATACAAATGCACATTTCAGAATTTCCATCCTCCAGTTCAGCTGCTAGTGAACGGTGAAAACATCTGGTAACACTGATATTTTCTTCTACTGCAGCTCCTTGAAAAGGTAAAATTTTGCACTGCAGAATGCCAAAAGTCCTCTTCAGCCCAAGCTCACTATGCCTGATGTGGCAAATGGTTTTTTCCTACAGAGTGCACAGCTGGAAATGTGTCTGTTTCCCTTCAGAATGACATTACAGGAGGTATGATCATGACAGTGGCCTTGTTTGCTTAATGTCCTCACTTCCAGGACATAGTTTGATGGGACTGTTTGGTTTAGGGTTTTTTTTGTAACAGAGACATTCATAGTAGATACTAAGGAACTTTGAATGTCAGTGGAGATACCCAGAACTCTGGACAAGGCACAGAGCAACAGGATCTCACTTTGAAGTTGGCCTTACTTTGAAAAAGTCATAGGACTTTTTGACTTTCAGAGGTTCTATCTAAATTAGGCTATTTTATGATTTTATAACTGCTAGCTTGCATTAAAACTACAATTGCTCTTTCCACACGCAGGTTTTACACAGTGCCCGTGGAGATATTCCTGATGGATTAGCACTTGACTACAAGAGCAAGCAATCTGCCTTCAGATTCAGAACACCTACCTCTCAGTGTGAACTTAGTTTGTGAGCTAACCCGAAACTGGTATGGGACACTCAAAAGCCAAGCAGAAAAGCAGTGTCCGTTCAGGATGGTAACTGTTTAGTGTCCCTAGGCCCAAGGCAAAACCCAGAACTGAGCTGGCAAATGGATAAAGTGATGCAGGGCATACTTCATGTAGCCTGAATGCAGGCAGTCCCTTCCAGGAGAGTACAATCCTGTTCGTGCCAGGATATATATTCCTGTCACCTTCCTGCTACCAGACAGAACAATTGTGCAGCCATAGAGTGGGCCAGATCCATTTGCACTCTTAATTTAATGTTCTACAAAAGGTGGTTAGCTAACAATATGCTAGGGTTAGCAATAAGTTAAATCAACCTATTCATCCTATCATTAACATTTCATTTCCTTAAACATGTCAATTTGTGATCTTAATCAACAACATATGTGCAAACTCTTAATTCCATTGTTCTTCCTTAAACATAATATATATTACTTTACAGAGTAAAGCATATGCCTAAGAGTTTATCAGGTATCCTAAAAGGACATTTCAGCATCTAGTTGCAGGAGCCAGCACAAGTGCAATCCTGTATGGCACATTCAGCTTTTGTTCTGATGCAGTGGGGCATGTTTTCTGGAGTATCAGACATAGGATATGCTACTATTTTCTTTTCTCATCCCTCAGTGGATCTTGAAACTCAATGCAGAACATGGGAAGGAAGGTGAGAGTTCAGAGTCCTCATTTCCTGCTTCCCTGACCAAGGTTGTATCTTGAGATGTTAGACCTGAAGAACACAACTTTTCAAGGTACGATACTGCTGGTAATTGAAAGAGTAAACACACAGCATCCTGAACCCTCTTTGAGTCAGTCCCCTGTATGACTGGACTTTCCCAGCCTGATTGTCTCGTCATCCTTGAAAAGGGTAGACCTATTTCCTTCCACCAGAGGAACAGTTTCAGGATTTGGGCCAACCCATAAGCTTGCAAAGTTAATTTCCAGAGGCTATCCTGGGTAGAGTCAGTGGGAATCACTCTCTTAAATACCAGATAAGCTCTAGGAACTCCTCCTTACCTGACTCAGAGTATCAACTCCTACAGAAGTGATAATGAGAGACTACTCGAGAAAGATGTCTTGTAAGTTGTTCCTCCATATAATTCAACAAATTCCTTCAAGTTGCCCAAAATCACAGAGGTACTGAGGAAATACAGTACAAATTGACATTTTGCAAAAAGTTAAAAGTAAAACCAACTCTAGTAATTTACCACAAGAACTGTGCTGGAAAAGAAAAAAAATTCTGTAGTCATATTTTATTCTACCATTTCTCCTAACAGTGAAGACTGGATGTTGCAGCTTTTCCATCTTTAGCATGTTTGGTTGGTTTTTTTTTTGTGAACATTGTAATAAACATGAGGCCATGATACTGTGAGAAGTTTTTACAGTCCAGTGATATAAAGTTTAAGTGTTCCAAGTCCTACACCCTGCAGATCTCAAATTAGTCTCAGATGACTTGACATGCTCTAAGACTGCAGTTGTATATTTGTGAAGGCTCAGTGAATTGGTTATTACTTATGCTTGGTTAATATCAGCGTAGACAGAATTAACATGTTTAAAACAAACTGTGGTCTGAGCAACTATTGGTGCTTTTTTTGAAGTTCACATTTAGAGAGTTCTTCAGCAGGAAGATCGATTTTTTTTTTTTTTTGACATTACTATGCTATATTAAGGGTCTTTTGAATTTTTAAATGTTTTTTTTCCATCCCTCCTTTTGTTCTTTAGACCCGAGGGGGCTTGGGGGGGTGGGGCTGGCAGGCTGGTTGTTTACCTTAGCTCTGGTCATTCTGAATGCCTATTCTTCCTCTTATCTCTTCAGTGGTATCCTCTCCATCTGTTCAGTAAGCACTAACAATTTCCATCCTTATCTTTTAAGACCATCTTCAGGAGCAGTTTTGCAAATGTTATCTGAAAAGGACTTAAAAAGTCCAGCTGCAAAACCATTTAACTGAGATTTCAGGACAGCATAGAGAAATGAACTTAAGTACAGCTGCAGGTTTTTTCTGGGTTTTTTGTGGGTTTTTTTGGTTTTTTTTTTATGTAGAATTTTTTTCTTGGTATTTTCACTAAGATTTAATCCTCTCCATCTACAAAAATGCAACATTTTGAGAAAGGCTGGGAGATGAAGGGCAAGGATTCATCTGTAACTTCCAAGTGAAATGCACTTATCTGAATTTATACCTCAAATATATATGTGAACTGAACACTATTAAAGGAGGCATATATGATCTTTAATATGAGTATGTTTACAAGCAACAGATGAAATATATAATAAAGATGAATTAAAGTAGTTTATCTCCAGTTGTTCTTCCCCATTTTCAAATGAAATTAGATTGGCTAGTGTGAGATTGACTCTTTATTTGGCTTTATGAATATATTTTCAAGCAGGCTTAGTACACCACATATTGGAAGTTTGTTCTATAAGGCTATTGATATTCTCTAATTAGCAGACAGAATAACCAATCATCTGGTTTATTGCTGGATGTCTTACATATTTTAACTTGTTTGAAGGAAGGAGACTGTACCAGTAAAAGACATTGTATTGTCCAGATCACAATCTTTTCAGTGATATGCATCATAAATTATAGGAAATAAGAGAAAGATACAAGAGCTGATCAGAATTCCCTCAAATCTTATGAGATCTATGGCACTTTCCAGTGTGTTGTTATCTTAAATTAGGGTGAAAAAAATCTACAATTGCCTTGTAAAGGAGTTACATATCTAGATAAATTTATTAAAAAGCTGCTCACCAAAGTCCCCAAAAGAAGTGGTAATGGGAAAATAGGGAGAAGATTTTCACATCGATAAAACTGGCCAAAATAAAGGAACCTCAGAGTGGAGTAGAAATTTATGGCCCATTTTGAGTGGAGTGAGATCACCGCTGTAGTCCCACAGGGATCTCTTCCTGGGCCTGTGTTGTTCAAGAAAGCAATAAATGATTGGGAAAAAGGGGTAGGTGGCTGGTGAATAAACTTCTCTGTTGTTTGCATGCATCTGAGGCACTGAGCAGGGTGGCCAGGGGGAAGGCAGAAGCTGACCTCAAGGACTCCCTCAGCCTGCTCGCCACCTCACATTCTTCAGAAGTCTCATTTGTCTTCAGCCACTGACATTTGTAAACAACTCATGACATTCAGGAGAAGAATCACAAGAGTTAAAATCTTGGTTTTCCTTGTTCACACAAATGAGTGAAGATTCATGCTGATTGGGAAAGAGTCATACTGAGAAGTAAACAAGCAAACCACTCCCCCATTAAACATTTAATGAGGACAGTGCAATTTAAGAGTGAGAATCACCATAATTTCAAAACACATTCTCTTTCTTGGGAACACTTGTAATGAGCTATAAAAGCCAAAATTACTAAGTTGCTTATGTACAGAGAGACATTATGTGTTCAAATAATTGTAAGGACAATCCATTGTTTAATAAAAACCCTAAAATTATTTGAGAATAGTGCTGATGCAAATCAGCCTGGACAAGATTTGGTCTGAAAGTTGGTATGCTTTATAACTCTGATCCAGAGCCACATACTGGACTATTTGAAAGCTTTGTTGTTTTTTTATTTCGTTTTGGATTTTTTTTTGTGAGCAATTGGACTTCATGGATTAAGTGAAGAACAAGTTAACAGGGTTTTCCTGAAATATATTAAATTGTCATTAACATAAAGCTGGGGTAAAGCTTTTTTGCACGGGCATGTAGTGAGAGGACAAGGGGAGATGGTTTAAACTTGAAGAGGGGAGATTTAGGCTAGATATTAGGAAGAAATTCTTTATTTTGAGGATGGTGAGACACTGGCACAGGCTGCTCAAGGAAGTTGTGGCTTCCCTCTCCCTTGAAGTGTTCAAAACCAGGCTGGATGGGGCCTTCAGCAGCCTGGTCTGGTGGGAGGTATCCCTGCCTATGCAGGGGTTGGAGCTGGATGATCTTTAAGGTCTCTTCCAACCATAGGCATTCTGTGATTCCATGATTTACAGAGCTCTTAACATGTTTTTGTATGATTCCATGTAAAATTAATACAGCTTCCTCAGTGAGACATAAGAAAACATCAGCAAGGGGGAATGTGGCACCCATGGGAACTCTTGCAGTCTTCAAAGTCGTTGTGTGGTAACTGAATGGGTAATGCACAGGAACATTACAAACTAAGGAAGAATTGTTTTCACTGACACATTATTTTGTAGGAGGACATGAATTAAAAATAGTGCTGTCAGGTGATGGTAAAGTCTGTTGACTTTTTCACAGAAACTTTTTTGCCAGGCCATAGGATGAAGTTTAGGGCAATAATACAGGAAGGAGAATACTTGAGTACAGAAGGAAAAACTGAGGATTCAGTAAAAGAATGAGGTTGAGGCAAAAGGTCTGTTAGTGAGCACCCCAGTTATAAAGTCTGCTTTCAGGCCTGGACTTAATGTCTCTAAATACTGCTTTGTCATGCCATGGAGATACCAGGAGAAGATATTTTTGGAATGCATTCTGTTGCTGCTTTTTTTGTGAATTTTATCTCCAGCCTAAAGATGCAGTCTTCTGTGCTGAGTGTAGGAGAGTCAGGTCTTCCCCTTTGAACTCTTTCAGTGATCTGCAATTCTATCACCAGCTGAGTGTTCCTACCTTGAACACTGGAACTCCTCTGAGGACTTATAAGGCTGGGGAAAAGCACTGAAGGGAATAGAAAAACAGGTTTGGTTTGGTTTTTTTTTTTGTGTATGTAGGGGCTTTTGTTTGTTTGCTTTTGTAATTTTTTTTTTTGTTTGGTTTGTTTGTGGGGGTTTTTTTGGTTTTTTTGCTCTGGTGTTTTTTGGGTTTAGTTTGGGTTTCTTTGAATTGTTTGAAACCATGGTGTCTCACAGTTACACAACAGTTTGGATCAGGATTTCATTTTCTTTGTCCCCCTTTCCTACGCTTTTATTTGCATTACAGAGAAGTTTCCATGCCCAAGCCATATTCAGATAAGGCGAAATCAAGTGATAGTTACACTCTTAATGCACTGCAACCATGGAAGTACAGTCAGCCCACATAAGTGGACTACACCTTGTCTTAAACCCTCTCACCAAAGGAAACCAGCAACCCCCTCCCATCCACATATCATGGACATCAGTTCTTCAGCACCAACTCTTTGGCATTGGAAGTCTGCTCCTAAAATGCTGTCTCATGCGCTAGCAGTGCAGACACAGCTTCCCTCTTTGGAGAGAAGGTAGACTCGGAGTGGACTGGGAAGTTTTTATTTCTGGTTTCATTCATCAGCCTTCTAGAGCTCATCAGTGCTCTGGGAAAGAACTATCCCATATTGAGAGCCAGTAATTTCAATATCCCAAACCAGGAACCCCTGATTCAGGTACTTTTAATTTACCTTCATATACGAATAAGGAATATTGTTGTGACATTTGGCAGGAACAGATCAGATCAGTGGTCTTGGGAAGAGTTTATCATTACAGAAGCCTGGCACTTTTGTGGTTCCTTGATTTGTGCCAAAGCACATAACACTATAGAATCAATACCCACCCAGCACAGGATGGCTCCAAAATCCCTAATATTTGAAGAATATATGAATATATGAAGGTTTCTAAAGCAGCAGGAAGCTATTTCTACATGGGACAAACAAATATTTGGTAAAGTTATGAGCCAGGACATCTAAAGCAATAATCTGGAATTTACACATTGTGAGATTAAGTACCATATTTTTTTTTTAGTTGGATTCTGACTCTCCTTTTCATTACCCTTGATATATGTTAAAATCAAAAAAGAAACAGTTAAGAAAAAAATGTAAAATGCTTATATATTCATATGGTACTAGAACACAGGTTTCAAATTATTGTGAGGTTTATGAAAAAAGCTCAGGATCTGGCAGCACTATATTAAAAGAAAGAAGACAAACATTTTTGACAAATAAACAAAAATGTTCACAGGTACAGCTTTATAAGAGTACATAATAATGAACTGTTATGGTAGTTACAGTGTTTAACCATTTTCCCCCATCCTGTTGTCAGCACTGAAACAGTGCATCAGTCAGTGGCTGCTCTCTCTGAAAAATTGGCCTTTTTATGCAAAATATTTTTTTCTCAGCTTGTCTTACCTATCTCTTCCATCAGCCTGCATATTGCTGCAGTGTACACATATATATGATAATAAAGCAGGACTAAGTATCATTATCTGTCCTTCAGTAGAAAATATGTGCTAACTTTTCTGTTTATCTTAAAAAAACCTTTTTTTTCTCTCCAGCTTAGTAATATATGATTGTAGGCACATACATAGCACCTGAGCCTACTGTATTTTCTGGGTACTAACCAGATGAACAATAATTCCAAGCACATGTTAACTGTCACTGATTATATTGTTCTAACACTGTAATGTGAAAAGGCATCTGGTTTAGATGCCTATTTATAGCTCAGATATGGTCTTGGGTGTTTAAAGTCTATCATATTCTAAAAACTTGTCATAAGTAACACAGATATTGTGACAAAGGAGGAAAATAATTATGTTACTTCTTTATGTTGTAAGGCAGCACCATTTAATTTACCTGATTTTTGTACCTGCTGCCTTTTCCTGGGAAAAGATGCATTTTTTTCTCCTACACCATGGTTTGTTTTGGTAGCCTGTATTGTCACTAAGTATTTCCTTTGCCTGCCAATGCACCATACTTTGGCCTTAGTCAGTTTTTAGGCTATTTTTCCAACATAAACACTTTTAGCATGGCCCTTTGTTGCGCTCCGTGTTTTGTTTATTGAATCATGCACTTAAAATATGTTATTGGAGAGAGTTTTTTCCAGCATATTAGTTCAAAACTGCTCCTAGTCATATTGTTTAAACAAGTGCAGTAACTAGTATGTTTATTCAGAGATAAGTGTTCAGGATTTTTTTTTCTTTTTTCCTTGGGTTTTTTTTTGATATTTCTGTTGCTGTCCTACCAAAAACTCCTTCTCTCAACTACTGTCCTAACAAAGCTCTTCATCCCAGCTAACTGCTCAGAGAAGAGCTGCCTCATTTTCCCAGCAGTACAATGCTGGAGTGGGCATTAGGCAGCTGCCCAGAGGTTATGTCTGTAACTCTGTCTGCAGAGAACTATCTTTAAAAACAAGGCTGTTTAGTCTTGTGAAATATTTCTAAGAGGCTGTTTGTTTTTCTGAAATTTTCCTTTTACATGAGTGGCTGGAGACAGGTCAGAAAACAGAAGAGAGAGCTTTTTCATCTCTGGACAAGTCTTCAAAGAGGTGGATGGGAATTTAGCCACATGACGGCTTCCATTGAAGGAAGATGTACAATTAGATCTATGTGTATTTAACTGGTGGTTTTTGACCTTTGTCAGTCTGTGAAGCTGTAAACATTTTCTGTGGAAGATCCAGTCTCTTTGAAAATTTCACAAACAGAAATAGTTCCATGCATTTATGAAGGTATTTCTCATAATCAGCTTTGACATTTGCATTAGAAACTATGTGAGCCACATCACCCATCTACAGAAGCTTTCAGCAACCTTTTCTCTGCATCATAATTCTGTGCAGCTCACAAACATGTCTTGCTAATTTATCTCTTAATGTCAGTTTCCTGTAACATTAAGACAGTATTCTTTATAAGCAGTACAGAACTTGGTTTTTTTCTGCATAGCTCAATATTTGCATAGAACCTGTAGGATCTCATCCAAAACCTACTGAAAAATCTCGGATTTTTTTCCTTCACAAAGGAAAACTTTCTTGGTCCTTGTGCTGAGACTGAACAAAAAGACAATTGTTTTCTTCACCTACCTTTTCTTTTCTTGAGCATATTGTCTGTCTTCTGGCTACACTCTCTACTGCTGTAATGACTGCACCCTCTGTGCTCATAATGGCAACTCAGCTTCATGGATGTTTTTCAGATGCTGGTTGATCCACTAGTAGAGGAGAGCTTTAGTATCTGGTCAGGACTGAAGAGAAATCTTGCATCTTGAATGACTCTTGAATGATGTCTTTTGCTTAATCAGCCCTTGAGGTACCTTAACTCATCCTGAATTACAGGAGGGAAGGAATTTCAGAGATACTTGTTCTACTGCAGACTACTGCAGACTTGCCTGTCCCATCTCACATATTCCACCATGCCTGTAAGGGCTGGCATCACCCAGAGTTAAATTCTTGTGGTTGGCAAAATGCATTGAGAGTCTTCTGCATGAAAGTTTTTGTCTGATAGCAACCTTAGCTATTGTACATTATTTTCTTAGGGTATTCTCATAAGATTAACTTATCTAGTTGGAAGTACAGAGGGAATGAATTTAGGTCATTCAGAACATAATTTCTCAGGCTGGCATTTGGCCATGGAAGTTAGCAACACTGAACTTCAGTAAAATGTTAGCGATGTACATATATTTCCTTTTATTGTTATAAAGTAATCACTCTTCCTGTAGTGGCTGCTGTGGGTGGCTGCACATCTGAAATTCCCCTTACAGTGCATTACAGCTCTGTTTGTATTTCTACATTACTAGGGAGAAAATTGGTCAATCCAATTTTTTTATTACTGATAGAAGTTTAAATTGTGTATGAGCTATGGTTAAAGGTGAGAAAGGAAAGATTACTGGAATAAGAGCTCCAGCTGCGATGAAGAAAATATCTGCCAAGTGATGTATATCTACTTTGTGTATGGATGGACTTGTTCTGGGGTGTCAGGACTTTGCCATTTATCTACACATGGCTAAACTGTAACATAAATCCAGGGATGAAGTCACTCAGTACCAGTGCATATTAGCACACCCACTTTGAGAAAGGAAACACTGAGGATTTGGTTACTAGGATCCTAGGTTACTAGGTTTTTAGAGGTGAAAATTTGCAAGACTTCAATCATGTGTTCCACCAGAAGCTCCCTGTGTGATTATAAACAAAGCATATTCAAACTTGGAGATGTAGATTTTGCACAAAAGCCAAGGACCTGAAAGTGAGATGCTGTGCCGTGGAGCTGTTGCAGTGCTCTAGAACATTTTGAAGACTTGACCCTGGCTCTCTGTTCCTGAACATCTGCACCTTGCAAAATGTAAATAACGGTCCTTCCGTACAAAATAATTATGCTGAGAGCAAGTGCCACAGGGTAAATCAGGTGCTTTGCTACGTGTATAAATATTGTGATTAAGACAGGTGAATAAAGACAATGATTCATAAGGAAAATATGTTTAGTTTCATGGACATTCCTTAGTAACAGTTAAATACATCCCATGCTCTTTGGTGGCTGATCCTCATACCGGCTGAAATGGATCCCAGAAACCATGATGACATCCATTGGACTTGACTCAGGTGACAATGTGAATTGTCCTGTCCAAACTGCAGATCCCACATGCAGTCAGGAGAGGTGGTGATGCTCCCCAGAAGGCAGCTCATCTCATCTGTAAGTGGTTGTCTGAGCCAGAGGGGGCTGAGGACAACCCCTTTTTATGAGCCTGTCTCTTTTCACAGGCTAGCAAGGAGGGTGTCAGAATGGATGGCTCAACCAAGGCACCTTGCCTATTTGATGGTTAAGTAAGATTAAATGAATCCCACCCTGCAGGTGACAGGAGACCCTTGGGGAAGTTCCAGGGTTTTGTTTACCCTCATGATCCACAATATAATAGTGATACTACAAAAACTAGATCCATAGAAAAATTTCTTTCTATGAAGCATCCTTGCTAGGTACACTGTGATGAATCTCTCCTTAGCGCTTGAAATTGTTTCTTCACAGTAATACAAACCCTTCTCCAATTCCAGAGCCATACATACAGCCTTACATTGCCACTTCTGCCATTATCTGAAGCCAGGAAAGGAGTGTGTTGATTCTGAATTAGCTCAGGTATTTAAGGCTTGATACTTTGTCTCAATTTTCATGCTGCAGTAAGTCTTCAACATTGGGAAACAAACACAGGTTTCTCCAAAGGAGAAATCCTAAACTGTATGCTGTAGCTTGAATGATCTGAAGGACTCTTTCATACAGCAAATAATTTGAAAAAAAAAAAAAAAAAAAAAATTTCTATAGAAAATATTTATAAATTTTTTACAAATATTTGTAAAATAGACATCTCATATTAATATAATAACTTAATATTAATCCAATAAATTAATTAAACCTGGACTAGGGCATATGTAAGTAATTCAGAAAATTAAAACTGATGTGTGAATTTCCTCACCTTTTCCAGAGCTTTCTCTTCTGTATTCTCTATTATTTTTTAAATCAGTGCATATCTGCTTTTAATGTGAAGACTCCTTATTCCCTTGAAATGCAAGATGTGTGAAGCTTAAAGGAAAAAAATAAGTATAAAAAAAGTTTAAAAAGTGATGCAGATGGATCAATATAAACATATATGACAGTAGCTTGGAGCTGCACGCAGTAGCATAAGTAAACAGACTGACAGAATGACTTTTCAAAACAAGCTTGTCATGTTTATGCTTGTTATCAGCTCTCCTGACAACTATTTTCCTGTCAGCTAACTACAGACTTAATTAGGGCATTAACACAGTCCTGCCCCCACCTCCTGCCTTCCCCCAGCTAAGCAGTGGGTCAGTGCTGGCAGGAGAGAACACAAGCAAGTAAATGGGGAAGACAGACAGACAGACAGAAAAAAAAGTAAGACAGAAAGCAAGCAAGCAAGAAATCAATCAAGCAAGAAAGATGGAATAGAAGAAGGAAAAATTGAAGAAAGAGCATGATTTTAATTACATTGCATAAGGTAGAAAGGAAACAAGCTGTGCTTTCCATTTTTTATACCAGGCATTGTAAAGTAAATGGTCCATAGGTCAGACCACTCCACTGAGAGAAATGAGAATAATTTATCCCATTTCCACTCGTAAATGCTTCCAAACGCAAGAAATGTGAGTTCCTCCATGGCCTGTTAGGATACATCCCTTGCCTTCATGCAGAGTAGCTGCTCTGTGTAATAAAGATTCTTCCTAGGCAACACACTTTAAGGTGCTTTTGAGAGGCTGTGCTTTTTGGGGGTAGAGATGCTAATTGCTCACCTGGAGCCATTAAAATGGCTCCACATAAATCTGAAAAATATGATGCCTTTTATAGTATCCAGCCTCTGTGGGCAGTTTCTATGTATCACACTCAATGGTTCCATAGCAATAGCATTTACCAATAGTGAGTGGAGTAACCTTGAGCATTTTCATTTAAATCATATTCTTCATAATGACAGATTTTCATGTACTACTGCTTCTTCTAAATCTTTGTGATATTGAAGCTAGTGAAAGATCTGAATTACTTGGTTTTATATATTCTTTCAACAGTTTCTTGACATTTATTCTCTTTGTTCTTTCTTTTATGGTAGACCATGCCTTTCCAGCAGAGAATTTTGCCTCACTAGTTTTATTCCCCATTCACTGCCATAAGACATTCCCAATTAAGCCCTACTATTAATTGTAGATTATTGCTTCTGACCTGTCAGAATTGCCCAGTATACAAGCATTCATGAATTCAGACCTTTTTTTTTTTTTTTTTTTTTTTTCCAGTTATATTGCTGTAGAGCATGGTTGAAGGTCAATGATGTAGCATCTTATTGGATGCACTGGACCAGAACAATCCCAAAGATGGTGGTGCCCAAACCCAAGGCTAAAACAGCACAGATGTCTCTGCAATGCAGATGAGTAAATACTATATCCATTGGGTGGCTTCCAGGCAAATGAATAAAATGGTTTGCAAGTGAGTAACAAGAAGGTATGATTTTAGATCCTCATGACCAGATGCCTTGTTTCTAAGGAGATTGTTAGATGAGCTCTTGAAATAGTTGTTCATATTTGGTCTTACTTTGGAAAAGGCCTAGGAACCTTCTCGGGAAGAATTATGAAACTCTTCAAAAAAAAAAAAAAAAAAAAAAAAGGAACATATTCAAAATAAAGCATGTTGCTACTGCTTAGGCTAGTTCACGTGATATAAATAATATCATTGATATAACTGATCTCTGTAAAAAACTGACTGGTGTTGCACTGTTTTTTGCTTTCAAACTAGACAAAATAAAATCAACATGGCATGTATTAAAGGAATCAAAATTTGGAGGCATATCAAATCTTAGAACAACTGTAAACTGGGAAACAGCATTGGACAGATACATTTCTAGCAGGGATCTGAAAAGATTACTGTTGTTCCTACATTCTTTAATGTTATTATAAAGAACCTGGAACTGAAAAACAATTACTGATTGAGCTTACAAAAGATACAAAGATTAAAGAATGGTAACTTAAAGTACCAGAACTATTGCAGAAAAATTAAGTCAGTATGGGGTTCAGTTAGGTCAAACAAGAAAAATGCTAGTAAGAAAGCAGGTATAAGAAGTATCTGAAAAGGGAAAGTATGTTAAAACCAGTAGAATAATACTTTTTTTTGTTTGTTTTGATAGTGTTATGGCTACTATTTAATGAAGGAACACACACCTTCAGCAAGAGGTGTGTTGTGCTGCAGAGGTACATAATAAAAATTAAAAGTTCTGTCTTCCAGAAGCGCAATTTTGCATCTAAAAGATGTGCCATTTTTGGATGCATCAGCAGGATGGTTTTCAATTAGAGTGAGGAAATCTTTTTAAAGTATATGGTCTAGTTAAAAAATAATAATTCAGAGAAATAATTTGGCCAGTGTTGCTTGGGAAGTCATAATACATGAGTCTTTTTTTGCCTTTATATCTCTCTAAATCTAGGAAATTTATTATCAGATTATCTTAATCTAATTCTCCCTGTCTTTTTCAGTGAAGAACAACCACCCAAAGATACTGTTATACTCAGGAAATTGAAATTTTAATGGGCTTAGATCTTACCTCTTAGGGTAAATTATATCCTCACTGTATCCAAAGAAGTGATAGAATCCTGAAGCATTTGCTCTTACTGGTTTCATATACTTATTAAGAGAAAGGTGTCAAAGGTAATTCAACCACATTGTTCCCCCAGCATTTCACAGAAGGACTCTAGGTACCAGATATTTTTATCTGTTTTCAGTTGCTTCCACAACATTCTCCAAGCTCAGAAAGTTTCAGTGAAATGATACATTTTTTATAATAGGTCACTTGGCTGAAGGAAGGCTCAAAATGCCACATGGAGTTTCAGCTGGATAATTTCCAGTTGTTATCATGGGACGCAGTGTTCCTGGGCCTTGAACAATGGTTTGAAAATGAAGGGGCTATTGCTCAATCTTTGTATATCTGAAAAGGAGATAAAATTAGAGTAAATTTTAGAGTAAACCCTGCGGGTTCACTGAACAGCTGCCTTCAAAGGAAATTTCTTTGTTTTGATAAACAAGAAAAGAGAAGCACCTGGGTCTGGACACGTAAGTCTTCTACTTAGGAATACTAGCATTTGAAAATCAGATGGCCGAAAAGAAGTGTTATCATCAGTGCTAAAATATTAATTGTCTGTATGTGCTTTGTCCTAAAGTGATATTAAGTACTTCTACTTATATAACCTCATTATATAAGTCTGGAGAAAAAGTCAAGGTTTTACAAGTACTTGAGTTACCTTGGACAAAGCTTTACATCTCTTCTTTTACCTTGTTCATTGATGTTCCAAAGACACTAAGCTCCCTGAAAATTATTTTTTTAAACACTTTGGGAAATTCATATTAACTGGAATAAACTATGCTACTATCATTTATATACAATTCACTTGAAAAACTTTGCATAGGTTGATTTTGTTCAGAAAAACCTAGAGAAAGCATGCAGTAGATACTTCTAGAGAGAGGAAGTAAGTGTCAAGCCTCTCACATGAGCAATTAATAATTTGGGCTAATCTAACATAATACATTATTTGAACAGGATATCTGAGTCAAGATGAAAGTACAGGGTTTTTTTTGTTGAGTCACTTTTCTGTCACTTCAAAATTGCTTTTAGCATGTAATGTTCTGTATGTAAGGACTTGGTTTTATCTACTATCAACCAACCAAAGGAGGCCATTTTTGTATTTGGATAGGTATTCAAGTAAAGAAAATTAAATTCCTTTAAAAACCATAATCCTTGAGACTGGTTTAACTATCAGTTGGGGTATGAAAAATTATCTTCTTTTGGGAGTTAGATCATGTCCTTGAAGAATAATGGACAATTTGTACTTATTTTAACAATCAGTGCCTCAAAGCATCCAGTGCAGCTCATGGTGAGGGTGTCTGAAAAGTCTGAAGCCATAGACAAATTAAACATATTGCTCACTTGCTCATTAGTAGCAGTACATGAACTTGAATATTCCTTTCCTCCTGATATAACCAGCTTTCTGATTAATGACTTATTCCTGTTTGTTTTTATTTAAGGTGTATTTACTTCTAGGACCCTAGTGGGAATGGTGGGAAATAGGATAAAAGTCTGCAGTGAGATTTTAATACACAGGTACCCACACAGATGTGTTCATGAGCATCTCCAAATACTTGGAACACATTTGTCTCACTGAGAGAAAATGACTCAAGCCTTTTACCATACATGTTCCTACTTAAAGTCTGCCATGTCCACATCACATTTGCTTTCTTTTCTTTAAGCTGTGATCTCGAAGCTGAAGTGGTACAGCTAAGCTGTATAGCACTATATTCCTCTAAATTACCAAACTAAGTGTCTAACAGCTGACATGATGTGGAAAAATCAGCTATATCCATCTGTAAGTAGTTTTAGAAAGCATCACAGACTTACTTTTCCTGATCTGGTCACCTAGAAAATACTAAATTGAGCAACAAGAAAGTATTTTTGGAAGACATAAGGAAAGTATTTTAGCACTTTCAACAGGAGACTGAAGCCTGTTGTTCAATGTGATCATCCTGGATTTATCACTGTAACAGAACGATGCTGAGCTGTATCATCTGAAACATGTCTGGAGGGACTGAAAAATGTCACTTTGCCAACACTCTCTCATAAAAAAAAAGTGAGTGATAACATCTCAGTAAAATTTCTGTGAATGCTTGTTTCTTGCTGTTTTTATAGAAAGAACAAAAATGAGGAGTCAAGGCAAAATGAGGGCCACGGAGTGTTAATGTTAAAAGCTGATCTCAGTTAACAATTTCTTTTGATTTTTCTGTGTATCACAATTTTTTGGTTGGCAGTGAGCTTCCATGCATCACTGTCTTTAACCTTGAGTACTGCAAACTAGCCAGGGAATCAGGATTGTTAGTCTGTGGACTCACTGTACCTTTGGGCAAACCACTGAGCTAAAATTTCAAAGGTTGCATGTAAGTCTGGTGCTGACTTAGCCATTGCAGGCTTCTCTGACCTTCTGCTGAAGGCATCTGTGCTCAGCAATCTTAACATCTTCTAAAGAAGAGTTCATGGGAGCTGCTCCTCTCTGTACAAGGTGAAGCCTCTCCTGATTTCTGTGGATAGGTCAGGGGAATGAAGGGGAAGAAAAATCTTGCCCTCTGTTCTCCTCCCTCCCCTGGCCATTATAGTCCTGATGAAAGCTTTGAATTTGTTTTGTTAAGGAATACCCTTGGAGATTGCCATAAGGTGCCATGCTCCAAAAAGTGATCCCCATCTGTCTCTGCTCTCCAGACTTGAGTTGGTTGTCATGTCCCAAACCTCAATGGCACAGTGCTAAAGTGATTTCACCTCAAAACATAGGGATGTAAATGAGAATGGATATGGAAATTACAACTATAACAAAATTGAAATAATAATAACAATAACACTGGCAATAACGATAATAATGATAGCAAAAGTGGTACGTCAGAATCACACTGTGAATGGCTTTACTACATTTAAACCAGCAGAAAATTAATCATCTCTACTATGTTAGTCAAATATACAGTAACTCCAGGTTTTCTTTCCTTTCCCACTCCCAACACCCACTTTCTCTAAGCCATCCTCCAGCATCTGCTGTCTTCTCTCCTACGTCCTCCTGTGCTCCTTACCACCCCAGCCCAGCTGCCTCAGGTTGGCTGCTCAGACCAACATTTCCTTGCAGAAGCCTCTGGTAACCTACCCCTGCCCAAGCAGCCTGTGCCTGCAGGACCTCAGCAAGGCTTAGGGAGGCTGTCTCCAGGGGCCTAAAGAAACCAAACACCCATGGGATTCTTGAGGCAAGCTTATTTCTTGTGCAGAGGTAAGATATGGGAGAGGTAGCCAGCTCTACAGCATCTACAGAAATTCAGACTGCATAAGCTCTTAATGCATACGAACCTCATCAAGGCTTGTGGGTTGGTCTTGTCTACAAATAACAGTGCCAGGACTGTCCTGGTGCCTCCATGTAAAAGTTAACTCTGCAGTATTTCAGCAGCCATTTGAAACTGAAGGTGAATCAGAGTACTAGAGCTCCTTTTCCATTAAAGGTGATTGATAAATTTCAAAGAACTTTTCTTTTGGGGTGTCTTTTCCAAATTACCTGAAAGCTAATTTATCTTTTCTTGGAGTCTGAATGTTTGATTCAACCCTGAAGTGATTGAGACCCAGCTGTTTCCAGTGCAGGGGTAAACAGTATTCTATCAAGAAGTCTGTTCTGCAAATGATTTAATCAACTGAACACTAAAATGAATAATAACTTTATGTTCCACGAGAATCTCCTACTGTTTTTATTCTAGTACATTAATTCCTTTGCTCAGTGCTGAAGATAAATGAAAAAAAAATATGTAAAGAAAGCTCAAATATTTAGGAATGTACAGCTCTAAAAAGTTATGTTCATAAATTGGATCAGGCTAATCTCTAGTTTCAAAATGATTATGCTTGCAAATAGTAATGTCATGTGCTGGTGATAAATCACCTAAATTTTAATGTCTCAGCAGAAGGAGTGTTGTTAGCAGTTACTTAATGTAAGAGGAGAAACAATCTTCCCCCTCCACCCCTGTTAGCTAAAATGAATTAGGTCCCAATTCTTCAAAGCACTTCAGCTTGTGTATTAAGTAGGTATGTTCCTTCACTTTCCCAGCTCTCAATCACTTTTCTAAGTGCCTCAGGAGAACACTTTTGGCCTTGCCTTCCTTTGACACCTAAGAATTTGGTGCTGCAAAGGTAAAGTTTATGTCTGCAAGCCAACAGGAGGCAATGCTAATTAAGAGCTTGCTGCAGCCACAGGTCTCACTGTCCCCTCCTCCTCCTCACTCTCTGGCTTCCTTTCTTATTCTTGACCTTCACAGTCCTGTCCCCACTGCTTTTTCTCACCCTTTGCCTCTTTCCTTGAGGTAATTGCTTGAGCAACTATCTCAAAAAAACATTACCCAGCTTCCAGGTTATTTAATTCCAAGTTGGGGAGGTGAGGAGGCTGATGGTGGCAGAGCACTGCAGTTGGAAGAAGGTGAGTGGTGGTGCTGAGTGGCCAGGACCACAAGTGGAAAACACTCGTGGGAAGGGGTGGGATCTGCACTTTCTGTCAGCAACAAGCTGTCACATCCATCCACCAGGTCTTTTAGAAAAGGACTGTAAGTTATGTCACCTCTGTTTCTCTGCTGCCATGAAATGTATGTCAGAGACTGTACAAAAAGCATGTGGAAAAGTGCCAACAAGTTAGCGGAGTAATATTTTATTCTCTTTCGTTTGTATTCCCTTTATATCCCTGTATAAGCAGTAGAAAATGAGACCAAATATACCAACTATTTTTCCCTTCAAGACAGCAAAATAACTTCGCAAATACCAGGTTGTTCTTGAATTTTTTAAAAGGACTAAAAATAATAAATATATGAACAAATACTACTGTCAGACTCACTGGGGTATTTTGTTTGTTTGTTTGGTTTTGGTTTTGGTTTTGTTTTTTTAAGTTTAAAAAATAAACCCCAAAACACATGTCAAAACTACCTAGGTTTTGACCAAACCATTTTAATAAATTTCAGTTATTTTTGCAGTGGTGTTTGACCGAAAGCCTGTGAATGAATTAAATTACTATTCTCTCTGTTTTTCTTGTTATATTTTTTCATGTTCTATTTACTTACTAACTGTGGGGGTGGGAGAAAAACAGGGGACAGAGAGATATTATGGATTTTATGGTATTTCTTTTGTAAAGAAGCAGGAAAATTCTTTGCAAATATCATATACGACTGAATTAGCTAAAACCATTGTTGATTTCTAAAACAGACTGCAGCAGCTGCATGAAAAGACAACAAAAATACTACCAAGCAATTTAAATTTAATAGTAAATAATGTTTTTGAAGGCAAGGGAACATTTATTCAGGTATTTTGTAATTACCTGAATTGGAAACTGTCCAGGACACCATGGTTGATATCTGTTATGGAAAAATCCAGGAGATCTGTTTTTGTCATAAGTGAACATAACTTTGTTTCTTCTTAAAATTCAATTATTTTTTTCCTGTGTTTCTAAAGGCTGTTTCAACTGCTATTGAACCAAAAACCTGTTGCTTTGAACAAACTTCTGAGGACACATGCCTTCTCCCAGGACATGTGTCCTGAAATGCTGCTTATTTCTGTCATAGACTGATTTCCTCACAGCCTTTGTGAAATGCCTTTTAAATCAGAGGAAGGTTAGAAAGTTCCATATTGTGGAAAAAATGTAGGATTTTTAATCTTTGAAAGCATAAATTCATAACCATCCTCCTCAGTGTTTTTCAGTCTACCTAGTATGTATAGGCTCAAATTCAAACTCAATAGAGATTGAAAAATCTAATTTTTTTTTTTTTTTTCAGGAAAAGTAAAGGCATTATGTATAATGACTAGAAACATATTTCCACTCCAGGACAGGATTCTGCCTTTGTTTATTGCTATTCTAACCTTTGGCTTTGCCAGTTCTGGAAACTCTGGCTGTAAAATGAAGACCACTCTTCTAGGCCTAGGATCAGTCACAAAGCAGATTACATAAAAATCCTGGCTATATCACCAGCCCATGATGTAAACCAAAGGCTATATATATATTTTTTGTTTGTTTGTTTGTTTTTGGTTTTTAGGTTTGTTTTTTTTTTTTTCCCCTGAGGAAAAATTTACCAACCCCACCAGGCTGGCAGAAAGTCATTTTTGTGTAAAAAGGAGATGGGTAATCCCAAGCATCTTCTGTCTGCGACCACCTCACAGGAGTGTCCTGGCTGGCACAAGGATCTCTGCAGGTGATGCTTTGGCAGACTTAGCTGCTGAAACTTTTTCTCTCCTGAAAGAAGCCCCAGACTCAAGTAAGATGGAAAGAAAAGAGGAAAAAGGAAACCTCTGGACCCAATTTTGTCTTTGATGTGATGGTCATACTAAGTTTGATGGAAGAGAATATCACATTGACTTCCTGATTCATGAATCAGCTAGGCTCATTTCACCACAGAATGCATGATGCACAGAGCATATCATTTTGCTCACTGCTACTTTAAAGATGTGCCAACTTTTTACAGAAACATACTCACCTGTCTGCCAAAGGTGAAGGAATGAAATATGTTCTTACAAATGGATTAACTTATGTTTTTTATTATCTACATTTTCTTTTTATTCATATTGTTTTCCTCATGAATAGTTACTGTGGGTAGAATAAAACTGACCTTATTTTATGCAGATGAAACATCAAAAAAAAAATAAAAATAGGAGGTTTTCATTAGAAGTTGCAGGCTTGCCATTAGTAGTGTATGACATCTCCAGGGATTTTTTCCAGGGAAATAAGACTGGGAAAGGTCAAAATTCCCTTTGGCACTTTCACAAAAATGTCCTGTGAATTTCTGGGTTTTTTTTGAATTTTCCATCTCTTGTATTCTGTGCATTCTTCTGGTTAGTTAGGTCTGAAAGCTGATGGCCTCTGTCACCCTAACTATTTAGTATTTGGTCCCAAATGCTTTCATGCTCAGGCTATTAGATCAACTGGTTCTAAGAATTCTCTGTCCACCCTACAATGAACAGTTTGTTTCCATTCAAACTAATAGAAATAAGTACCCGAGCACATGGGAAGACTTTTCACTGGACAAAGCTTTAATTAACTGTTCCTTATATATGGACAGGCTTTGGGAGCAAAATACCCTTAGCCAAGGGGCACTGTAGTAAAAAGAAAAAGACACAGACTCTAGCTATATGATAGTGCCCACCTGTTTGTAGTATGGGAGTTAAAGAAAGCTATGTTTGAGCTGGATTTGTTAATAATTTTAGGTTTCTCTCCTACTATCAAGAGGTTTGTGTGCTTGAACTGATTGTAACCTCTCTGCAGTATTTTCTGCTACTTTATTGTCAAAAATGTCAGAACATTTATTTGATGAAAGCAACAGAAAACTATAATTTTGTAGGTTTTTCTTGTAAAAAAGTGAACCATCTCTATACTAATTACAAAGGTCAGACAATGTCCTTCAGTTCTGAAGGCAACTGGCTTAACACATTTCCCATTGACAGAGCTAATCCCTCCCACCTCCCCAGAACAGGGTGATTGCATTGAAACTGCCAGTTGGGAATGGATCTGGACTGTATTATCTCCTGCTTCTAAAAAAAAAAAAAAAAAAAGGATTTGGGGGTGTTGTAGTTGGCTTAGATCAAAACTGTGCCCAGGGATAGTGCTAAAAATTTAAATGTTCTTGTAGTAGTAGTTGGGCTATGCCCTGGTCACGTTTGTTAGCAGAGGTGCAGCCTAGGGTTTACAGGCCCTCAGTCATATGTGGTCAAATGTAGTCACCAGGTACAAAGCCAAAATTACCCTGGCCTTCAGAGGAGACTGCAAGCCAACAGAAAAATGCTGCTTTAGTAGCCATTTTCTTACAGAGTCTGCTTAATACCTTGATGAAAGTGAAACAGCAGAGGAAGTCTGCACACAATGACATTGAACTTGGACAGTTTCCCCTGTTATTACTTCTTCAAATGCATATACTATTAACTCAAAATGTGAGTGACTACTGGGGATTTTGTCTGAGACACTAAAACAACTTAGCACTGTTGATGGCTGAGCTTTGATATGAGAAGGGTAATAGATGACACTGCCTCTTCAGACACAGGGAGAGAGAATTGGATAGTTACCAGACATTTTAAAAAGAAAAATCTTTTATAATTAGTACTGATACAAGACCTCAGTCACACCATGTAACATAACTCAACTTGTTTATTCCTGAAATAAAGATGAGGCTGTAAATGCAAAGGTTTTCTTTGAACTTCCTGCTTCATGAAACATGATGTGATAGTAGGTAGTGTAGATGACAGGTTTTGCAAACATCAGTATAAAGTTACTTTACCAAGTCACTTATATCTGTTTCTCCATACTTTCTTTTTGTTTGTTTCTCTTTGACCAGGTGACCTGCATGTTCTGCAGAGTCCATTGAAGACTAAGAATTACATATAGTGTCTCTCAAAAATCTGCAGGAAGGAAGATTCTGCAGGAAACATTGAAAATCCAGAGTATTTCCCTGAAATTATTGGTTTAAATGAAACTAAGTTGTCTTTCTGTTGGAGGAGTAGTTTAGTAATCTCAACAAAATATATTTAAGATAAAAATTGCAGCCAATGACATTGTTATGTCTGCTATTAACTTTAGAATACTGAATTTTCAAAAGTACTCAAATTTCGAAGTTCAAAGACAGGCGGTATGATCTTGAAGTTTAATCTCTTATGGAAAAGACTAACTGAAAAGCACAGGGATATTCCAAGGGATACTTCAAAGATGTAGTGTATATTATGGTGTCTGGTGTCTGTCACTAGGCTATAACAGAGGTGTTACTAACTCCTATGAGTTTTATGAGCATCTTTCAAAACATTCTGTAGAAAAGCAATAAAACACAAAATAATACGATTAGGGAAAAAAAGTAGGAGAATTAAAACTGGTATGTATGGCAAGGTTTAAAAGATCAGCAATATTGTGATTGTATATGGCTGAAATCTTGCAATTATTTTGTAGGAATGTATCCCTCAGACTTTGGTAGGCTTTTGCTTTACCTGTAAAGGCCTGATCCAATTCCATGTAGAAAGCTAATGGAACATTGCATCAAGCTCTGAGGAAAGACTGATGAGAGCAGTATGTGTTTTATGAAGGATAGAACAATGTTGTATTTTGAGGGCAAAATTAGAGAGCTAATGATGGGGAAAAAATATAGCAGCTTGTTGCTCATGTTGCAGTCCCCTGTAATGCAGGAAGAAGACACAAATATTGCCTCAAAGCCATGTGAATATTCAAAGAGTAAAAATTTGTTCTGATGGAATATCTATCATATGATGACCTCAATGATACAAGACATGCAGGCATATTTTTCTTCCTGAGAGAATTGCCCACATTTGTGGAGGTTCCTTTACATCAAACCATTGCAAACATTACCTCTTTTAGACTATTAACTCTTTTCGAAGACCTCATCCTTCTTAAATCCAAACAGTTGTTTCTTGTCTCTATTATGACTATATCCACTCTAGCAAACAGTGCATCGAGTGTAGGGCAAAACAGTTGGTAATGAGGATCCTGTGTCCATGCTATGCATGTTTTGGAGGAGATAATTTTGGACTAGCTGTCATCTGTTCTTGTGGACTGAAAATTCATTCTAGTTGGACTGTGTTATTTGATCTTCCGAAGCACAACTTTTGTTTCAGTTATGTTTGAGGGGGATACATTTGTTGAGCTCTGAGACCACTCCATGGTCTGAACTGAAGGACAGCAATGAGGATAAATGCTGCAAGTGAATGTCAAAAAAATGTTCTACTGGCTCCTAGGATAACAATGCAGAGATATAAAGTTTTATTTGATGTGTGTGCTCCTCTTGCCAGCCTCATGACTTTTTAGGAAATTTTCAGTGAGCAGAAGAAACTTTCTTTGGGAGAGCTAGAAAGAAGCACTAGAGTCCGATAGGTATATGTAGAAATGTCTGAATCTTGATCTGGAAAACAAAAACCTCATGCTCCTCTCTTTGTGTCCTGGGACACACTTTTCTAAACAATGTTCCAGATAATAGATATGGAGAGCAATGATAGCTATCTTCTGAAGAAATACTCTAAGAAATGCTGATTGCAGGATATACCAGAAGTCTGGGACAAGTTTGCCAGACTGGCCAAGTGTTAATGAGAAATATGGGAGAGAAATGTGCAGTTTGATTTTCTAAGGAAAATGAAAAGGCAAGGCAAGGCAAGAAAGATGTAGTTCCGTGAGCATGAAAGCTCACACACTCCTTAATTCCCTTGGGATTGCTGTCTTTTTTTTTTTTTTTTTTTTTTTTTTTAGTGTCTAAAGAGGAGTAGCCTCTAGCTTAGGTATCTCCCATGGTGGGGCCATTTATGAGAGCTCCTATGGGACTTTTCTGATGACAGATAAGGTGTGTTCTCACACTTCTTATCAGTCTAGTCATCTATGAAAGACATATTATGCACACACAGAGTATGACAGAACAGCTCTCTTTTTTCATGGTAAATATGTTTAAAGACCATTCTACAGTCTTGTGTGTAGCAGTGTTAAAAATCTTTTTCAAAAGAGTATAAAAATTTAGGTTATTTTTTGACTGCACTAAGCATCCACATTAAATATTTACCTTCAAGAAGAAGGAAAACTAACTTGTCCAAGAAAGTTCTAATATTCATGAATATTTTAATTTAAAAAGAAAAAACCAAAAATGTAACATTTCTGTGAAGGCACTTCCCTACTACCATTTTTGGATGAATATTGTAGTTAGGATACCATGAACGAGTTAGCTTCTCTTGGCTTACTAAAGAGAGATTCATTGTGAAGCATTTTGATTGTCCATAAAATGAAATTACAGAAAAAAATTTATGTGAAAGAAAGTGTCCGTGTAATGGTACATTGTGTTCCAAATTGTGGAATTTGACTGTAAGTAGGAGTAGACTGAAATACTGGCCAGAAGGGCTGGCTGCCTCAGGGGGCCAAGGTGTAGGTGGAATAGCTCCTTCTCCCAAGCCACTTGCAACCTCTTGCCCTCTCTGGGTGATGGGAGGGGGCACCCATCAGCTTCTGGGCCTGGCTGGGGTCCTGCAAGGGGTGTGCCAGCTGGTGATGCTCACCAGCTATTGCTGTCCAACTTCCCAACATGACCACCATAAAACCAGAACAATACCTGACTCTGTCTTGGATCTTGCCTTGTTTCAGGTTAAAGATGCAGATCCCTATCTTTATGTAATCTGCTCTGGTCACAGAAGTGTTAATACTCTGCTGAGCTATGTAAAATCTTTTTCTGCTAATGTGTCAAAACCATCTGATTTTCATAAATGTTTAGTACAGCTAAGTGTTGAAGGCGTTTTCTTTCATTTGATCCCACCGGTACTTAAGACTAAAGAAAAATATCTTAAATAATAGTAATCACTTGATTGCTGTTTGCCTCTTCTCTCTCATTGCTATAAGACATTGATTCCTATCCATGGTGTAACTTTATTGATTGGTGACATCATGAACATGTGAGCCAAATGAATTTTGGGACTAATCACTCTTCTTCTTTAGAGAGATGGGATTTGAAAAAAAAAAAAAAAAGATTTAAAAAAAAAAAAAAAGAGAAATTTGGTTTTATTCTCTATAGTCTGATTTTCTTCACATCTTTTCCAAAAGTTTGCCTTCCTTCATTTAAAAAGTGTGAAGAATTTACTCTAATTGGTTCTAATGGCAAACAACATCTTGACCTCATTTGTCAGAAAATGCAGAGCTGAATTGTATCATTTAACAAGGGAATACCACATATGTATGATTAATGTATGGAACTTTATATGACCCTATTTGACTCCCTTTGTGAATATTTAATGTATTTGGCATTGTATTTTCAATCTCAGATGACATAAAAGTCAAGAGCTCATAGCATATAGTGCTTCATCTTATGCAATGAACAATAAAAAATGAAAAACAGAGCTTTAAGATATTTTTACAATAATTACAAAAGATAAAATGCAATCAAAGACTGTAGAAAAGGCATATATTCAATTTCTCTCTGTTCATCTTAAATCTAAACAGAAATGTCCCAAGGCAAAGGGAAGGTGGGAGTGCAGAGAGAGGTGAATGTAAAAAAGCTGGCAGGGTATCCAGACTTCAGGCTGGGAAGCAAAGGCACAATGTGAGACTGCTGTGAGGACAACCCACCAAAATCCCCTTGGCGGGCAGACAGGAATGCCCTATTACATCAGCTGTAACAAATGAGTTGACCTGACCAAGCCCATGTAATTTGAGCCCTCAAATCTATTACTAATTTTTATGCACACAGAGGAGAGGGTCAGCGCCTCCAGAACATAAAAACTTCTGTTGATGGAACAGCTTGGTTACGGTAAGATGCAGATACATAGCCCTTTGTCTTCTACAGTGTGCACCATTCTGCAGGAGGGTGATATCACTTCGTAGTCTTCACCTTTGTGCTCCCTGTCCTTCTTGGAACAATGCCATGTGTGCTGGCCAGACAAAACTCCCATTGAAAGAGATGGAATTTAGCTGGAGTCTAACATTAAGAACCAGCTCTTGTTTTGTCCCAGGGACAAAAGGACAAGGAGGATTCCCACTGTTTTTTATTTAACTTGGGGCCACATTTTAATGCTCAGAACTATCCACATCCTTCTCCAAGCAGCAGGGAGATTGTGCAGTCTGTATATACTTCTTGAGGTTCAGTCTTCTTTTTGTGTGAGCCAGGGCTGTCTAAATGGCTTACACACCTTAACCATGAACAAATAAAGTGTCCACTCTCTAACTTTAGATTTTCTTTGGAATTTTCTTATTCTGCTCCCCTCATTCACTTGAGTGGATTACAGCTTGATAGAGTGTGATTTTATTCCATCTTAATTCATCATGGCTCAAATACATGAGCTCACAATACTTTAACTCAGGTGTGTCTGAGACTACAGAAGACCCAGAAGATGTGCTAATGTGTCAGTGCAATTTGCTGCTAATCAGTAATTCGTGGCTGCATCAGAATAGTTTGCATTTTGTGGTCATATTAACTGACCCAAAGTTAAAACCAAATTATATGTATACACAGAATTTTCTAAAAAATAGATGTACTATTATTATGCGCATTTTTATTTTCTCCTTTTGGTGAATATGATATCAGAAATAAATACAATCAGAAATGAAATTGCGTTTTTTCCAGTGTCAATAATAAAATTATTAATTATAGCAAGGATAGATTTTTTCCATGTATGTAAATTTAATAAGAATATGTGTTTGTGACAATAATTTTATTTGTCTTCAGATGTGGCTACTTTATATTTGTCTTTTTATATTTTCTCATTCCTATCAGATGCTACTTATTTTAAGGCGAAATATCTTCCCAAAATGTAGGTTTATTTCATTTAAGAATAGTATAAATACACGGATCAGAAAAAATAATCAGATAAAATAATACATCTAATGGTTAAAGGAAGCCACGTGACAGTCACAGACTTTAGTAATGGTCACTTTAACAGTATGGTGTTCTCATGGCATAACACATCCTTACTAAACGAGAAGAAAAAACCAGCTGCATGCATACATGGGGAAAGGTGAAAGTACTACTGCAGAGTCATTTTCAGGAGCAGTTTGTTACATTTCCACTCTTGATTTTGCATATGAGTCGTGTTCTGTACTTTGAAGTGTGAAATGTGAATTACAGGTGAACCTAGAGACTGAATGACCCATGAGCAAGACCTAGGCAACTGGATCCTCCTGGTCTCTACCTGGATTCAGGGGACAGGACCCCTGAAGAGCAACTTGGAAGACCAGGATTAAGTTACCTGAACTCCTATACTTTAAATGTTTTTGTTTTGTTTTGGGGGGGACAGCAATGATCATATAAACACTAGCTCTGCACAAGTATCATAAATCCCTTGTTAGGAAATATGTAATAAAATAATATATTTTTTAGTTTTGTTTGCTTGGTTGGTTGTTTGTTTAGAAAAAGCCACAGTAGGCTTTGAAGGTGATGGTGGCACCTACATTTTTCAAGCCAGCTTTTGAAAACTGATGTGTTACACTTTGATAATACACTCATAATACAGAACTATTCCCTATATTCACAGCCTTACACAGTGGCTTGCAGCTGTTTACAGGCAGTAACACCACTGCCTTAGAGCTTGGCATTGGAATGCTGTTCATGTATTGTGTGCTGAATTTCACAATATAAACTGACAGTAAAGCAGCTGCTCCCATGTATTTAACAGAGAGATCACATTAACAGGAGTGGCCCAGAGAACAACTATTTTGCAATACTCGGACCACCTTGAGTTTCAATGGTTATAAATCAGCTTTGTGTTACACTGCAGAGGAATAACTCCCCAGACAATTTGTTATGACAAAAAAAATTTTTTTAGAATGTTAGCTGGCAATTTTGTTAGAGATGTGAAGAGGAATATACCTGGTGTCACTTTTATCACCTCAGGCCAAATCTTTTTGGATGATTAATAGACACTGCAGCAATAGATATACTTGAATAGTACCTCTGAAGCGGTAGAGTCACAACAGTTTGCTGTTAAAGGCACATTACTCCAGGGCATTAAGTGACTAACATTTGACACAGTATTTATTCACTTGTCATTTATCATTCCTGAAATATTTCAGGGAATATCTTCGCATTCAAGCATCTTGCAAGGGATTAGTATTTTTAAAAGTTTTCTCACTGAAAGTGATTAATTCCTGTTTATGCTTTTGATTCCACCTGTCTGTAAGCCATTGTATGGACTACAGAAGACCTCCTCGAGTATGTGAAGAGCTTCCCATTTTCTTTCTGGTCCTGTGATCCCTCTGATGGAAGGGTTTTTAGATGCAGACCCTGTAGAAAATAATTATTAAGCTTAATGGCATACTACCACTCCACTCTCAAATAACAATATCTCAGTGTCTTTTTAACACCCACACTAAAGCAACTGAGAATTTCTTGAGGCTAATAGAGATTTGCTTTTTGCTTTGAACTAGTGCCAGAGGGACTAACAGAAATGTTATGGACCTGTCTCATGCTGTTAGCCTGCTTACTTAATGTGGCCTTGGTAGTACTTCTGTTAACAATTTTTCTGCACACAAACAACATCAGCCACACAATAAAGATTTTCTTATCCCTCCTTGCTGGGCTTTTCTTTCCCTTGAAGGTGCTACTGAGAGCTTTGAGGCCGTCTGCTCTGTGTGTATGAGGGCTGTTTTGCAAGGACAGCTTGCTGTAAAGTGTGAGTTTGATGTTTCTCCCTGATTTGTGTTCAAGTGGCCTCTCTTAGATTACCAAAAACCATATGATCACTGGATCACTGTTAGCTATTAGCTATAAAGCTAGTTTTCTAGTTTTCTTTTCCTTTTCTGTGATGGTGCCTAAGTTGTCAGTCACCTCATCCTTTTCTACCTATCCAGAGCAGCTGATTCCCTACCATATTGTTTGTCCCTAGTTGAATTTTAATACTAGCAGTTCTGGCTTATTTCAAGTGATCAAGAAGTCTCTAAACACTCATTAGTACAGTAGTACCAACTACAGAAAATCCATTCTAGAGTGGAGAAGATGGGAATGTAAAATAGATTGCAAAATGTACACAGATCTATCTTCCTGAAAAGCTTCTCAGAGATTAATTTCTCTGGGCTGCTAAGCATGTTTTGGCCCTTCATGCAGCTTTGGGTTTTGTCTTCTTTGATAATGTTATCACAGAACTGAATTGTTTGGTAGCACTGAGATGTGAAAAAAAATTGGAAGAATGCAATTTGAAGACTAGTTTCTATGGTCATGTCTCTGTATATAAATAGACTCAAGAGAGTAATAGTATCAACTATGTTGTGTTTCCTTATTGGGATCTACTAACATGACCATGGATAAGTATAGTCTGGGTGTTGTAACACTGTGTGTAATAACCACTCTGCATAGGATTTAGGATATCAGCCATGAGTAACAGAATTTGACTGAAGTTTATGCATAACCTGAAAACAAAACATTCTTATCAGAGATGTTTGTTAGTATGCTAGTGACTGCAGGGTTTTCAACTTCAAGAGGGACAAGGGTTATACAGCAAATGTGTTAAGATGGTTTACAGCCAATTCCATTTCACTAGTGTTACAGAGCAGTTGAGATGTCTGAGTAGATCATCATAAGTCATTACTGGATATTTGGAAGAGAACAAATACATCTGGAGAGAGACAGAGAGTTTTATGCAGAAGGGTTGATTTTGCCTATCAGTATTTTCAGATAGTACTTTATTTGAGTGGAATTGTATGAGTTCTTACCTGATCTTAATTGTACTTTGAGCTGCAGATAAAAGCAAGGTCAGGATCTCCAGGACAAATGACATTTTTGTTTAATTTAATTTGCATAAAATACACTGTGACTGTTCATGGTTTTTGCCACGGAGCATCAGTGTGATTTTGGAGTTTAGAATCAAACTTAAAGTCACATGAGTTTCATTTGTAGATTTAATGTGATTATGCTCAAGCCTCTTCTCTAAAAATTGTTGTTCTAGTATTATGTCACATACATAAAGTAACATCTTAACATGATGCAATACTAGCTGCATGTTGTCACATTTTGGAACAAAAGTAATATAAACACTATTATGAAAACATACTAGAAGCAATGAATACTAGAAAATACTGAAAATACCTCAGGGCATTTTTTCATCATAGCAGAATTGTTGTTGACCTTTTCTTTGCTCTAAATAGTTAACCAAATGATGCATTTATTTCTCTTGACAGTGGAACTACACCCCACTGGTGGAGTTATATTTACGTTGAATGCACATGTTTCTGCTTCTCCAACTGCAAGACATCACAGCATGTCACTTCTTGGCACACCCTCTCACAGTCTTGCAAGACAACATTTAGGTGGTACCTTCAGGACATTCCCACAACCCAGTCCCTCTCCATCTTCTGGGTTGATTTTTATACTCTTTTCCCCTTTATTTCACAGACAGTTGAACATACATATAAAGAACTACAGCAAAAGGTCTGCCCTCATATTGTCTTCCTTTTGGGATGCGGTCCTTTCCTGTTTCTTGGGAAATGTGTGTGTTTTTTTTAGGCATCTTTTCCCCCAAAGGAATTTCAACAGGTTCTCACATACTCCTAAAAAGGATGGCAAGTTTACCCACTATCATCAACAATTTTTAAGTCAAAACAGAGTGGTATTAATCTTGCTTTCTTAAGGGACTGATCTAACAGTTCTTAGATGAGCAACTCTTCCAAAATATCAGTCTGACTCATTACTTTCTGCCCACACAAACCCCTTTCAAGTTTCATTTGTCTTAGTGGCATCTTTCACTTCCTGACCTAAACCAGCAGATAGTCTTTCTCTGAACTGTAAACAGTAGCAGGGGTTTCATCTAAGTAAGAAGGTGCTGAGGTGGATGACGTAGAAATATTTTAAGCAGAGCATGCTGGAAGACTGCAGCATCAGAGGCAAGATAGAGTCTAGATGAGGGCTTGAATTAACTTCAAAATCCTTTGAGACATTTTTTACAGGAAAAGGCTGTCAACCAACCCAGATAGATGGTCATCCTGATTCAGGAGCATATTTCCCTGTTATTTTTACAATACAGTCAAGGCAGATACTTCATCTCCTTCCCCATTTGATTACAGTGACTCTTTCTCCCTCTTTGTCCTTTGTTTCTTGCAGAGCGATCCTCTCCCTGGACCACTGTCACAGGCCACTAGTTTGTGACAAAGCTCAGTCTCAATCTCCCACAAATCTGAAAAAGGGGAAGTCACAAAGGAGCCCTTTTTTCTTCCTTTTGGGTTTTGCTTTTTCCTCATCCAGGCTGCAACAGTGAGTGCACAAAACATGGGAATAACTTGCAGCAGATGAGAGAGGAAGGAATGTCAGAGGTAGGAGCCAGCAGCAAAGCCCCTTCCTGCAGTTCACAGGCTGAGTATCTCACATCAGAGACGCTGCTGCTGTCTCTGCCTTTGCCCTTTCCGCCTCAGTCACCTTTGCCTGAATTACTGCCAGTTCTTCCCCTACCTGTACTGTCTTTTCTTTGACCCAGGTACTTTCTGAAAAGTGTCAAGCACTGTTTTCTTCCTTCACACTTAAATGTTGGTCTGAACATTGACACTGAACAGTCATTTAAGCGAGGATCCACTATTTTCCACTATTTTGGAACAATTAATTCAAATAAAAGTAGTATTCTTGTTCTGTTTCTAGAAATCTATAAACCAACTTAATCTATGTTTACAGGAATAACTAACGGACTATTACAGAATTTTAAATATCTATTTTCAGTGGACTGACAACTCAAGGGTTCATTAATGCCACCATAAGAGTCTAAAGTAAGTTGAAGCTACTTCATTATTACTGATGACATGCTCTGGATTTCACAGGACACTGTGACAGAGCAGAAAATCTAGCTGAGAATCTGAGGCTGGGTTTGTAACTCACACTCACATTCAGATTCCTCAGGGGAATATTGCTTAGTGAATGATAGTTTCACTTGGCATATTTAGATTGCTTAAAGTTGATTTGTTGATACAAAATTGTGCTGTGGTAAAAACACAATCTAGACCAAGTCAGGGCTGTGACAGATCCCAAAAATCAGAGGCTTCCAAGCATCCGCATTTCTTTTTCTTTCTTCTATGAAATGTTCACTTGAGTTCTACACTGAGAGGGACATGGGGTTGGATATTTATGGTTAGACCTAATTGTCAATGAGAATGACTCAAAGTTCAGGTTATCTTCATAATTTTGTTCTGTAAGTGGATTTGCTACACTCAGTGAGAACTACCTCTCTCCCTGGGTATCCAGTCAGTGAAACTGGTCTTCTCTTTGCTTCATACCAAGGTCTCCTGCTGACCTTTGCTCTCAAGCTTTATCTGCAGATATTCACAGAAACCATCCTCTAACAGGGCAGAGATGATAACAAATGTTATTTTTGTGCATTTGTCCTCTTTTTCTTAATACAGTAGTATTGTAGTTAGAGCATCCAACAAGGAAGTGGAAAGCCGGGGCAAACTTCCTCCTCTTTTTGACAGCCAGTGGCAGAATGGTATTGGCATAAATCCAAGTGATAAGATAAGCTACCTTCTTCAGTGGAGGTTTGTCTTCCATAGACTTCTGGACTAGGAGACCTCAGTGCCTGTGAAGGGCCCAGTGCTGAAGATATGCAAGATGACATCACCTTCCTGCATAGGCATTTCCTTGCAATCTGAAAGATAAAGATGTTTTATTGCTTCATGCAAGGAAAGGAAGAGAAGGGAAACAGCCTGTTTCCCTCCTGAAGGCATAATAGCAGAGAGCCTACTTCTATTCCAGTTGTTGTATTTGGTTTGGAAAAGCTGAAGTCTTGAGCTCTGATCCTTATAACAAAGACCTCCAGTAACTGTTGAACAGCTAGATACACACATGTATCTTTATTTTCTCTTGAATCAAGGCTTGATTTTTATTTTGCTAGTCTGATTGCTACCAATTTGATTTCTTTACAAGACAGCACTACTTAAAATTCTAAATGAGATATCTACTGGAAAAATTTTGGAAGATAGATTATGCTCAGGAGCCTTAGTTTTCATTAGTTGCCTAGTTATTCTTTCAATGCATTTACTTCTGTGCTACAGTTGTGTATGGGAAAATTTGATCATTTGCATTTATAATCTTAACATGAGCAAAGCAGCATATTTTTTGTTTTAGTTCTCTCATTACTTATCTTCACATGGTGGATAACGCAACTTAATGAAGTTCTTTTTTCTTCATGGTTTTAAAGTTAGCTGAAGTCAGTCCTGGAGTAACTCTATCACATCTAATGAAATTAACTTTGGCATTGGTTTAGCCCTGTGTGTTTCTATTTTGAAGTGATAAATTCTTCATAATAAGCAAGGTCTTTTATTTTGCATGTGGTTAATTTCACAGGAATGGCAGCAATCATTTCTGAGGCTCAACATGCTTGAAAATTTCTTTGTGGATCATGCTGAGAATGAAAAATATTATGTATACATAGCATCGAAGGCACCAACTGTAGTTTAGTTGTACTAAAGCTGTAGTTTAAAAAGTCAGCATTCCTGTGGTATTAAAAAGAATTCATCTGACGAAAATGGCAGAGGACATTCCTTTGAGAGCAGCAACACTGAGCAAATGTATGCATGTTAAAATGTCTAAATGTTTTACTGTTGTCCATAATTGAATTAGGTTCCATGTGAATGAAAGGAAAATAAGACTGCAAAGAGTAATCAATCATACTAGTCAATGGGGGATCAAAGGCAGAATGTAACAAACTGATGAACCTGTGGCACCCCTTCACTTCAGAGTAACATCCAGAGCATTTTCACATTTGCAAAACAGAATCACAGGATTTTAAGTTGGAATCATTAAGGATCATTGAGTCCAACTCAGAATCACAGAATTGTCACAGCTGAAAAAGGCCTCTAAGATCATTGTGTTCAGCTGTCAGCATTCCCCTGGAATAAAATATATATATCAGTATCTGTATGGCCCACTAGAGCATGTCCTGTAGTGCCTTATCTACATGGCTTCTAAATACTTCCAGGGATGGTGACTCCACCACTTCCCTGGGCAGCCCATTCCAATGCCTAACTACTCTCTCAGTAAAGAAATTCTTCCTCAGATCTGGTCTAAGCCTCCCCTGGTTCAACTTCAGGCAACTTCTTCTAGTCCTGTCATTGTTCACTTGAGAGAAGAGGCCAGCACCCCCCTCCTTACAGACTTTTTTCAGGTAGTTGTAGAGAGTAATACAGTCTCTCTCTTCTCCAAACAAAACATTCCTGCTCCTTTCAGGGCTGCCTAAAGCTAAACCATATGATCAAGAGCATTGTCCAGATGCCCCTTGAACTCCATCAGGCTTGGTGCTGTTCCAGTGACTGACCACCCCGATGTACACCCTTGGCCACAAAGATGTACAAATACACCTGTGACAGGGAAGTACCACTGGTACTTGTGTGGGGAGTGATCAAATCATTAGTTTATTAAAAAAACACGAAAAGCCTCTCTTCACTCTGATTCCTTATGTGTTTTTCTTATAATTTATCAACCCAGGAAATGCTGTGATGAAATCAGGATGTACAATGACATTACTAACTGGTAGATCCAGTTCAAATTAAAATGCTTTAGTTAGTTCTTCTGTTTACTGAATGAGCCATGAATTACACTTCTGTTCTCAACAGTCTTTCAAATCAAGGAAACAAGGCACAGAGCTCTTAAGCTCCTATCTTTCCAACTGAGCTACTAGGTCCTAGGATATAGGTACTGTAATGATAAACTCATATTGAAATCACCCTGCTCTTGTAGTAGCATTGTTCCACTTCGTAGAATTCTTCAAAATACATGCAATTAGTAGCAAACATAAAGGTAACAGTTTTCTAGTCCAATGACCAGAGTATTTCCTGCACTTCTGTTCTTGGTCCAAAATGCACTTATTAAAAATAAAACCCAACAGAAGATACAAGGGCAAAATATTCTACAGCCTGGTGGCTAAGGCACTTTGCAGAGAAGAAAAGCTAATTAATAAAACCCAGATGTCATAACTATCTTCTATATTGTTTATCTGAGTGGAACCTTTAATTTTTTTTAATTTTTTAAAAAATTGAAATGTGGTAAATTAGCTTAGATAGAAAGCTTGAACAAAGCTTATATATTTTTTATTTGATTCTTTCCAAAGTGCATTATTTTCTGATTTAATTCTCCTGAGGTCAATGAGTTTAAAATCTGTTCTTTGCAAGTTCCTGTTCCAGACAAAATCATTCAATCACAGATTAATTTAGGTCATAACTGGTACCTCTGGGGGCCATCTATACTAATCTCTGTCTTGAAGCAGGACTAACTTCAAAGTTATGTTAGGGTGTTGGGGCTTACCTCAGGGCCTTATCTAGTCAAGTTCTCTCCAAGGAAAGAATGTTTCTTTAATTGTTCTTAGAAAAGTTCCTGATTTCTTTATTTATATATTTTGTGTGGATATATGATAAAAAGCTGTAATGATAAGATAGCTGGAAATGCCATGCCAGTCATCAAGGATAATTTTAACTTGTAAAGGCTGGGCTTTCTATACAGTGAAGAAATAAGATGTGTCCTCTGCCTGGTTTCAGGATAGCAACAAACAGTAGCTGTTCTGGGTTGTGTCCTGAAGGATGTTCCCCCTGTGAGCTTAAATAACTTTCCTACTTTTGGACTATCCCTTATATATCTTGTGTATTTGCAAGACTGTTCTTCAAAACAAGCATGCAGGAAACTTCATGTTTCATTATTTTGAGTTGTTTTGATTATATTTATCCTCACACAGGAGGTTTGTATGACTTCACCACATGGGTTCAGTTTATGTTTACTGCACAAATTGACTTGTTTTGATTTTGAGCCAGGCAAGTCACCATTTATTTGTGTGTCGCCATTATTTGTATGTGCTTCCAGAAATTACACTGTAATCAGTTCCACAATTTATTTTGAATTTCATTCTTCATTGATTTCTTTGTGTCACCAAGAAAGAAACAACAACAGACTTTTATAGATTTCTGTGAGTATTTACTAAGAGAATTTAATTAGACACCAGTTTGTGTTGGCCTCACAATCATATCCTTACTCTTCAATTTCTGTTCTTGAATAGAAGATTCTGATCTCTGTTTCTGCAGAAAATTGTATGGACTCTACAAAATATTTGCTTTTTTTACAAGACATCACAACGCATCGCCAATGCCCTTTTCTTGTTATTTTCTCCACATTTACTGTTGTCCTGTTGCTGTCCCTATAGTGTCTTTACCTTTGCATTCAATCTTTCTGAATTTGCATCCACTTTGTCTCAGATATATCTCAGTCCTTAAACTATTTACAAGCACTTTTTCTTCCTGACCCATTTTACTGGAAACATACACTCAGCTTTTGGAAAAGTTGAGTCAATGACCCTCCATGATGTTCCCTTTGATGCTGCTGCTCCCCAAATAATTTTGTTTCAAATTAAGCTCTTTGTCAACTGTTGCATTAACACTACTTAGTTCAATTGATTGAATTTGTAATGTTATGGTCACCAGTATCAGCTGCACCTTTTTCTTTCTAAAGATGTGTCTTTCTGATCTTCTGTTTCTCTTCTTTCCTTGTACCATGCACTCTAGATGTGAAGTCTCTCTCAAAATAATTTAAGTTTTCTGGCCAAGGGAATATTTCTTGAATCTTCTGGCATTTCTTGTTTTGAGTAATTGGGTTATGCTCCACCTGATTTCTCTATTGTCCCTTGAATAAGTCAAGAGGCTTAAACAACAGGAATAATTCTTCCAGAGATTCTTAGTTGTTTTTTAATCTGAGTCCCACCTTAAAGACACTGAAACTTTCAGTTATGTCCTATATTTGATTTCTTAGAGATTTCATGGGAATTCTTTTTGCATTTCTTACATACTAATTAAGTTCTTTGTTTTACCATAAGATTTTATCCTAAATTTATTCCTTCTTATTCTGTGAATTTCTCTTCTACTCTGTTCAGTACTCAAGTCCACACAGAATAAGTCTACTTTTATTGGTCTCAATTTTTCTATAGCTTGATATGTCTCAGAGAATGACCTAAAGGTTCATTGCCAAAAAAAGCAAAATTTCTCTTTACCTTCTATGGACTGTCTGTGCCATCTCTGTTTCATGTTTAACTAACTACTTGATTAATAGATTGAGTTGGTTAAATAAGCTGAAAATTTATTTTCTCAAGTTAGTTTTCTTTCAACTTAGTGATTTGAATTGACCTATTAAAGTATTAGATTAATACTGGATTCAAGGAAAAGGAAGAGCTAGGAGGTAGAAGATGGTGGCAAATGCAAGAGTCTGCCTATATGGTGGTGGGGAATTATTGGGACACACCAAATGTGCTCATGGAACTGCAACTTTCATAGCTTTTTTTAGCTAGGCATCCTCCCTAGCAAAATGTAACAAGCTTTCCTGCTCTTTCCTGTGCCTTAATTTCTTGCTTCATAAAATTTACTAGCCTTTATTTAAGATTTCTTGATATTGATAGTCATAATATATTGATGTCTATGATGATAATTTCATAGATATTAAAAATTCACTTAACCCTGTATATTTCACTTTATTCACATTGACTGAAATATATTTTTCTTGATATTTGTAACACACTGTTAATGAGTCTACAGCAGATTACCAAAGAGCAGACTTTAGATTACAGATATTCTACCCTCTTCTCTTCGAAGCTTTTCCAGATCTCCTTTTCACCCTGTCATTTAGTTTCTCAAGTTAGGTCACTCTTTCCTTTCTATAAATTCTCAAGGGGAGCATTAACAGTTCTTGGTATGTTGTTTTTCTTCATCATTTTGACTACTTCTCACCTGCTTTCACTGTCTGAGTGTTCTACAGATAAATCATCCTTCTGAAGATGGACTGTGCTTTCCTTTGTTTGTTTTTTTTCCCCCATTCTAACTCATTATATCACTCCATAACTATAATCTAAGAATCAAAAATCTTTATCCATTCTTGCTCTCAATCTAATAGCTTTTTTCCCACATAGCTGTCTTTCAAAAACCTTTTTCAACTCTTAAACCTTACACCTCCTCCACTTTCTTTTTGTTTTAAGTCTTTTTAAGTCTTTTTTTGTCTTTTTTAAAAAAATAAAAATAAGAAATGATGGTCTGAAAATGGTCTGAAATTCTGAAGGCAACTGGTCTTTGATGCATTTTCATTCTGACTCATTTTGCTACCATATTGATCACATCACATTGTGAGTGATATTTTTAATCTCTTTGTCAGCTCTCCTTATCTCATCTCTGATAGTCTTCCCTCTGTTAGCATCCTCTGTGGTTTCAACACAATCTTTTAAAGTTTTAAATTGTTAATCACCTACACCGGTTTTTATTTAAGCTATCTTTGATATCACGTTATAAATGACTCATATCTCTTTTGTGTGATTCTTTCATGTTACAAGTCTTGTTTTCTCACCCTTTCTTATTTGCTTTTATGAAAGAGTGGCCAAAGTCACATTTGGCTTTCAACAGTCAGATATTACTCCTGTCTCTTGAATCAATAAATATACAGGGCTGACTGTGGTACATAAATTATTTTTTTTCAGTGCCTTTGTTTCAGATCTCCAGTGATTTTATTGACTCCAGCTTTTGATCAATAAAATGTGCTTCCAGGAAAATCTGGAAGTGTTACAGTCATCTATACCACTCTCCACCACATTCCTCCCTCGTAAGACTCTCGAGAGATTTTTCTCCATGATTGTTCTCTTCAGATGTTCAGTTTTCTTAGGCACCATATAACACAGCTATGATTAAAAGGGCTATTGCTAGGAGACAGTTATGTGTTTCTTGGCCATGCTTACCTGACATGTGCCAGTAAGATTACCAAATCCCATATTCCCTCATCATATGACAGGAGTCAGTATCCGCTTGAAAGAAATGCTGCTAGCTGAATGTAGGTCTTGGAAATATTTTATTTTGTGAGTGGAAAACCATTCTTCCTTCTTTTGTTATTCATTGTAGTAGCATAGAAGATGAAGATTTTTTTTTTTTTGGCATCCATTGAAGTTTTATGGAAGACATTGCAATTTAGCATTAATTAATATCCACTTACAGCAAAGTGTTGACAATAGCTTTCCAAAATTGTGATGTTGACATTTAGCAGCATCATTAAAGAGATCAAGAGGAGCTTTCCAAGATACAGTTGAAAGTAAATTAACTGTGATATAAATGTTTATAACTTTAGTCACTTACCGAGTGGCTAAGGAAGCTTTTGTTAAGGCTTGAAACTTCCACATGAATGACATGAGATACTTCCTCCCCAGTCACCTTTCCAGACATTATGTTTTGCCTGAAGTATTTCTATTTAAAATGCTCATTATTTTAACTTGCACAGTTTGAACTAAAATTCTGCATACCGGTTTCGGTATTCTCTAGTGATTTCTCTTTTTATTTCAAATCCATTAACAACATAGTACTGCTTCAATTCATAGCCCACTGTGAAAATGTCCAAAGAAGAGGTTTGGAGAGACGGGATATCATGCTCAAATAGTAGTTATCTGCCTCCATCAGCTCTTATGTTCATTTCCTAAGTCAAAACTGTTTCTGTAACAACTCTCATATCCTAAATTTACACATTTACCCAAAAGATGAATATTAGCCATGTAGTAAGGTTTTAACCCACTCACAAAGAACCCTACTTGCTGAACAATCTCTTGAAATGGCATTTGCCTGACCTATGAAGAGCTCTAAAGTTCCTCCAAAAAGTTCATCTGTAGAGAAAGGTTTTAATCCTTTCTATTGACTGAGGGACTGCTCTTTTCCTAACATTCCAGAGAGAGGAGTGTGCATCAGATCTTTGTCTTTTTACATCTCCACCAGGACTTGAAGAGGTATGAGGCAATAAGTGCTCTGTTAAGGCACTCCCTGATGTCAGTAAACAAGAGAAGAATCCACAATTACACTACGTGATTGAGCGGGAAGCTGCCAACACTTGTTTGATGAAATCTGTAAGGTCATCGTGGAGACAGTGTAAATTGTACAGAGGAACAGTCATGAACTTCAATCTGGAAAGCTGATGGCTTTGATGCACATTACACATGTTTGGAGTTTCTACTTTTCATTCCATTTAAGAAGACTGCTTGTTTGGAGTTGCTGTGATTATGAAGATCTTTCAACATAAGAGATATGACCTCTTAGCATCAGCCGAGCACCACTGTATATGTTATCAGTAGACTCATTTATGCATGTCCAACATGTATTTTAAATAAAGCCTGAATAAAAGCTTAGTACAGGTTGTTCTTTAACCAGTTAGATCTCTTCCCTTCCTTCCTTTTTTTCCTTCTTCTCCTTCCTTCTATTCCTTTTTGTCTTTCCCTCCGTTCCTTCCCTCTCTTCCTCATTAAAAAATATTTTACACTATATAAAATAAGAATAATAAGTTTAAATAAGTTTAAAAGTTTAATAAGTTTAAAATAGGAATTTTTTTCAGATAGCCTTTTCTGCATCCCTCCTCCAGTCAATGTCCACTCCACCCTGCTCAGAGAAAGGGAACATGAAAGAAGTGTGTCAGGTACTTCAGATCCTCCAGGACGTGGCAGAGTTAATTGTCTCTTTTCTGCGAACTGCCTGTTTGTCCAGGGTTAAGAAAATGACCCCTTATCGGAAACTCCTGGCCCTTTAGCAGTGGAATGTGCAGACAGACCCTGCAACAGGGGTTTTATCTGGCAGCATTACTTCCATAGAATGTTTCTTTACTGCCTATAAAACTGTTCCTCCCTCCCCACACCCTGCCATCCCTCCCCTCGGTTCATGTCTGTGTAGTCCCCTGAGTTCACGATTTGGAAATAATTTCCTTTTTTGGAAACTGGAAGGCTAAAGCTATTTGCAAGTATAAAGTTATAGTCATGTCAGAGTTAGGAAATGAACTTTTTTTTTTCCCCTCAGTTTTTTTTTCTTCTTTCCCTCTGTGTTTTATATGCAGATTTTTGTAGGCAGACAAATAGGTTATAGGTAAAATACCTTCAGTATATGATCAAAAATGAAAAACTCTTATGCTGGAACATGTAATTAGGGTATCAAATAAAAATCACAACCCTCTTGTTCCCTTTCCATCCAGGTAAGTGTCCAAGCCTGCCTGGTCTCCGGGCCTGTCATTCTGTGGACTTGGCTATTAAGGTATCAGTGGCATGAAAAGAATTCTGTTAACACAATAGCAGATCTTTATATCACTAGGGATATCTTTAAATGAGTCTGTTCTGGTGATCATTAGGCACAAACCTCATATGCAGGATGCTTCACCAGTGATGAATTTGACTGTCCCCTTAGACTGAAGAGGTATTTGTTTGCTTTACAGAGACAATGTGTGAGAGAGAAATCTTTTCATCACTTGCCTGTAGAACTATTCAGGTATCACTGAATAATCAGGAAGAAGAATGCTGAAAGATTTAAGACAAGTTGCTGTGGAAATTAGAGGTGAACTATGTGTGATAGATGGAATAAGTCAAGACCTTTTTTAATGTATGAAATCCTTATTATTGCCTAGAAAAGCAAAGTTCTGAGTGCCTATCAAGAGAGAAAACCATCCTTGAAGCTGTCTTCGCAGATTTTTCTCTTTTCTTTCTTCTTTCTGCTACTTCTTTCTTGAAGAAATATGTTGCATTGCTTGTGTAAGATGTTCACATCAAGCATTTGCAAACTATTTATGTCTGCTGCTGTTCAACAGAATGGGCAATTGCCCTGTGTGCTTGCATAATGCTAGAAGTTCTGTATGAAGAAATGAGAGATTTTTGCTTTGGTTACAAACTGACATTTGAAATCTGGCCATTACATGTTCCATCTTGTTTTTTAGGCATCTGTAAAGGCATGCACACCAGCAGTTCTCATGTCATGCCTAAGACCTTACAAATACACACCGTTCCTTAGTCTGTGCTGATTAGTTCTGCACATGTCCTTGGTGGTGTTTATTGCAAGGGGTGTCAGACAGCTTGTCCTGACTACCAGCTCCTTGTCAGACACAGTTCAAGGCATTGACCATTAGCTATATAACAAACCTTCTCCTTGTATGAGAGATTAAATGCTTTCCCCAGTAAAAACATGCTTTTTGTTTTTGTTTTTTCTTCCCTGGAAAGATATAATTGATTTTAACTGTTTAATTCACTGAATAAAATCTAGTCTCATCTGTCTTTAGATGCTGACCTTGTCAGGGATTACCCTTGGCCTACTTTTTGTGTTATTCATAACACATTTCTAATCTCAGTTGTCCATGTGAAAATGTGGGATTTGGAGGGCAGGAACTTCATTGTCATACCTGATTTATGTAAGGAGCTCCTGATTCTGAGACTTCGAGTTGTTGTTTTCCCTTTTCCTTCCTCTGCTCTCACATTGGTTAGAAATGGGCAAAAAGTCTTGACATAGTATGACAGATGTGACAATAAAAAAACCTGAAAGTGGTATTGATGGGTGTGTTTGTTATGGTATAGTTGTCTCAAGTGAAAATGCCTAGCAACCTGTGGTCATTGGAGTGAAAATTCACATCTCTCCAATACTGTCCCAAAAGCCAATCCAAAAGCTGAATAGTTCTTCAGTTCATTAACATTACACAAGGCAGGAAAAAAAAAAGAGATACGACAGTGCCACTTTTGATATGTGGTGTATCAGACATTTGGTGTACACGGGATAAGAAATATTTGACACATGTGCCATGTGCCAGGAGGCTTCTTGGGAGTTTCAGACGCACTTGTGGGCTTGATCACTGCACGCACAGTAAATCTGGTGTACCCTAGGAACCCCAGGCACACTCCCTAACAAACACACACACCAAAAAAAAAAAACCAAAAACCCTCACAAAAACCCAGTGACATAGTAGCCCTTGTACTCAATAGAGCTATTCTCATCAGATGTGAGTAAGCCTTTCTTATATTTCCTATGAAATTCAATTATTATTATTATTTTTCTTTTTTTTCCTTAAACATTCACAGAATAGTAAATGATAATAATAGATTACTGGATGGATGGATGTATCAGCATATGTCTGGGGAAGGGATGTGAGAGATCGACTGTGGGATGACCTCCCTGACATTCTCCAAAGCCTTTTTTTCTTTTCCCAGGGTTTTTGGGAGGGCATTTGTCTGAAGGGTTGGAGGGGTGCAGAATTCATTAGGTATGCTCTGGGGAAGAGATTTCTTATGTTTGCTTGCAGATCTTTAAAGCCTTCATGGAGTGGGATGCACAGTTCCCATAAATATGCGATAATGATCATTTGGAGTGTGAATGTTAATTTGTGTAACGGGTTCCCAAAATATGGGCCATGTGCCTGCTGAGTATGTTTTATTTTAAAATAAATGTGCATGCATAATACACACACAGACACATGCTGCCTACATATGCATCCATAATTAAAAAATCTAAAATTATAATTTGTTTTTGAAGGAGACAAAGCAACAGCTCCCCCAGTACACTGATAACCATTGAGCAGGAGCCCAGCCGTCAGGATGGTTTTGTGAGCCCTGTCAGAGATCACAGTCCCACACGGACAGCTGCAGCTACAAAGCACCCCAGTGACCTAGATTCAGCTGTAGATTACTGTCTGCTTTGGCCTGTGCCTCCCATCCCTGCACCAGGACTCTGATTTTGTTGCACAAGCTAACTTGCTTACTGCTCTGACCCATTTTACCATAGCAACCTGGTTTGCTGTACCAGCGGCTAGAGAAAGCACACAGGCGACTGTTTAAGGATTCCAAGATTAAGTCTGCTCTTTTTTTTTTTTTCCACTCTCACTCCGTCCCTCCCCCCTCTAGTCCCCCCGCCCCCTCCGAATGTGCCTAGCACACATGACAAAGAAAAAACACTTTCCAACAGCACTGGGAGCCAGGAAGAGAATTAGGAGACGTATTACTTATGTACTTCTAATACATTGTTCAAACTAACGAATGGTTTTGACATTTTTTTTTTTTCCCCCCCTGGCAAAATTAGCTGAACACTTACCTTGCCCCAAGTCTTACTCCTGATTTTCCCTCATCCATCCCCATCCTCTTGCCTCAATATCCTTTTTATCTTTCCATTTTACTTTCGTAAGTACATTTCATGGTTTTTATTATTCTGATAATGCACGAATAAGTGCAATCAGATGTTCAGGATTAAAACTACTCTCACTGTAGTATGTTAGCTGTTTTTCATACATTTGGATGTTTACACTAGTGTATGTGTTAGAAACAGGAGGAGGCAGTTTAGAGAGAGCTCTTTACACATATTAATTTAGTCTTTTGTAGGCGTGATTCTGACTGAGGAAAAAAAAAAAGAAAAAAAAAAAAAGGAAAAAGATAACCCAAAACACTATGAGTATTAGTGGTGAGATATGAGAAAACGACATGGATGATTTTTCAAGACCTTTTTTTTTTTTTTTTAACGTTTTTGAGGAATCAAGGAATCACTTTGTGTTTGTTAAGCTTGGAGAGGTACATGGAGATGTAAGCATAGAGAAAAACATGCAAAATCATAAGAAAATCAAAAGGAGATTAGTGTTATGAAATAAATTGGCTTTTCCCTCCATGTTTCACATATTTCTGAGACTCTCTTAAAGCACCTGAGAGTTTTTGCTAGCCAGCCAAAGAAGCTTTGCTCAGCACCTCCCAAGCCCAGCCCAGCCCAGCCCAGCCATGACTGTTCCTGCCCTTATGGGTGCTGGGAGAGGCACGGTCGGGTTTCTAGGCTGACAGGCTTCAGAGGTGCATTTCATCTTGCAAAACTGGATTCCCAAAATTTATTCAGTGAATCTATTTTCCCACCCACACAGAGGGTCCCAAATATGTGTAAGTCACAAATTTGGAGTTTGCTAGTGGCAATGCTACCCTGGGATCATGGTTTGGTTTCAGCTCTTTTCTGCTACAGACAAATAGCCCCTGGTTGTGTTGATCGATTTATTTTTAGCTTCTAGAAACTGACAAGTGGGTTCATGTTTTGCTAATCAGTGCTGGTATTGTATAAGACTCGAGTTCCATATCTCTCCCAGCTGGCTAGTAAAACAAGGTATTAAAGTGGTACTGTGTAAGACTCTCAAAAATAGTGCAAGGTGCTGAAATGGTTCTGATGTAAGTGAAAAGTACATCTCTTGACATTCCTCTTTCAGAAGAACTACCCTTATCTGAAGGAATGAAGATGTTTGAGTTGTTTTAACTAAGCACCCTTTCAAGCATTTCAGCTTTCACATAAGGGGAAGATTTCTTATACAACTGGTGACCAATGCTTAGAACTCCATCTGACAAGAAGCTGGTAGTCAGAGTGAGCTGTGTGAGAAGCATCATGAAGAACATGGACAGAACAACAAAACAACACAGACTGAGGAACCTTATGCATTTGTGAGGTCCTAGGTACACCATGAGCACTGCTGTGTGCATGTCTCTATTCCACAGTGAATGGGAAGGTGTCCACCACCCCTGCAAACACAGTTCTCTTGCCATTGTGTTGTAAGACCGTATCTGGGCATACCTCTGGGTAGTGTAGTGTCCCATATCCTCAGAACGTAAGTGGAAGTTGGATTCTGTGTAAATGTGTTTTCTGAGAGGTTTCAAGCTGTAATTGCAAGTGTATCATACATGAATCCCCTCTGGAGAGGGGAGAGATGCAAAGATGAAGGAAGGCTCCACAGTCTAGTAGATTCAGCAAGTTGCAGATTCCTTGCCTAAACAAAAGATTTAGGAAAAATATAACACTGTTATAATTTAATCCTTAAAAGAAATCCAAATGCCTTGGATTCTATACTTAGTTGACAACTCCTCTTCACAGAAAATAACATAAGTTAAATAAAAAAGTATAGCAACTACAACTTACTCACCTTAATATCTGAGTATTTGTCCTAATTTCTGCTCACTTGGACTGAAAATTTTTTATCAGTCCTTACCTAGAGGATGTAGATCTGGCTTTTGGTGCAGACAGATGCCAGGGCTAGTAGACTGCTGTTGGTGCTATCATCAGTTTCTGGGCTTCCTGAAGGGTTGGAAAACTTATGTGTATCATGTTTCCTCTTACATTTGCCTTTCAGTTATGTCATGGAATATGTCCTGTGGATTGACTCACCTTAGTCAGTTGATCATTTCTTTATTGATTCCTCTAGCTCTAATGTTTTTATTCATAGGACTATTAACTTACTTCCAAGATGAACCATCATCAAAGGTGTGGTTTGACAAATGTGGGTTTTAAAGGAAGAAAGGTGACATAGCCTGAGTTGTATTTCATGGGTCCTCAGCACTGAAGGCTTTCTTACTGTGCAGGACCTTGAGAACCACCTAAAAATCAGATCTTTATAGGCTTAAGTTTTGTCTTTATAATTTCTTAGGTAATGTGCTTCATGCTCTGGACAGCAATGTAACATTCAGTTATAGGGTACATTTGATCACTTCTTGATAAAAACTTCAGATACTAAAAGTTTACATTGTGTATTGGTTGGTGTAGGAATTGACCCTCACAAATAATTCACTTTTACTGCTGGCCAGAGAAATGTCCACCTGAAATCTATCAGACACAACCTGTGACTGGAAATCTTCTTATGACACAGAGATACTCTAAATTTAAAGAACATGAAACCACCACTGTGGGAAACTGAGCTTGGTATCAGTTGCAGGGATACAGCAAAACCAACAAAATTACTAAAAACCAAAAACAATGACCTCTTTTTGACTTTCTCTGAAAACTGAACTGAAGCTCTTTTGATGAGTGTCTATTGAGGGGATAAATCATAAACTGCAGTTGTTAAATTATGGACGCTAATTTTACTGTTCTCACACACCATGGACAATGGCTGCAATCTCCATTCCCCAGTACACATAATCATTGAACTGGAACAGTGTTTTAAATAAACTTCACTATGCATAATTCTTTTTAGAAGCCATAGTGTTTCACTTACTATTTTGTGTATTACCAAAGCACCTAGAGGCTCTAGGTAATGTCAAGAACATACAAGTGAAGTTTACCTTTTCTCTGTTATATACCATCAAGGTGTATATATGTGTATATATATATATATATATTATTTTTTTTTCTAAACACATAGTGAATGTAGATAAGTAAATGTTAGCTAGAAACACTATGACAATGGTTTAGTTAGTTTAATAGAATGTAGAAAATACTCCAGAGCTGTGGAAAGAGATGGAAACAAGGAGAATACAGCAAACAGAAGGAATGAAGCTGTTTCAAGAGGACTTGAAAGAGAGATGTGGGAGGGGATGGAAATACAGGTCTCAAGAGTATGAGAAGGAAGATCCTCAGCTGGGAAAAGTGAAGCCAGGGTTGGAAAACACCGCTAGTGTCCAGTACTTATGAAGACATGCAGCTGCTTCTGCTTTGGATGAATCTTTTATGCAGCTGCCTAGGAATGTCTTCTGCCTCTGGGACCATATGATACATATCAGTGATGGGAAGAGATAGAGCATTGGCAAGCCTTCGTTTCCATCCCAAACTGTGCTGTAACACAGGATGAAGAGAAACATTTCTTGTTTGAATAATAATTTAAAATCAGTATTTTGATATTTCTGTTTAATTAAAGATTCCCTGTTTATTTTTACTCATGCCCACTGTCTCCAGCTGTCTGAATCTGTTCATTTTTCCCAAAAGTCCTTTCACAGTGGGTAGGACTGTGATCAGACACATTTAAAGTCACTCAGAAAGAAATGTGTTCCTGGCTAATATTAATCCAGCAGGAACTGAAAAAAACCCAAAGAAAACTCCCCTCTAAAAAAACCCAAACCAAACCAAAACCCCCCAAAATAAAAAAAAAAACAACAACAAAAAAACAACCCACAAAGAACCCAAAAACAAACCAAACCAAAAACAAATAAAAAAAACCCCAAACCCCAAGGTCATTAGCAAAGACAGTGCTTCTGAGCAGATGATAAAAGATTACTTAAATTTTGTTCTAGCTATTTGGGACCTACCTGTGTGGTCCTACCAGAAGAAGGGAAATCAGTGGAAAAGGGAGTGAAACAGAAACACTGAGACTTGAAGTTCTGGGTTTGCTTTTGTTGTTGCTCTGGAGAGGATATGAGAGATGGAGATTGTGACATGCTGTACAGTATCTTTGCTCTTAGCCTCTGAATTACTGATGGCAGAAGAGTAATTCTCTATTTATTCAGAAGTCAGCAGTTCCCATGTCTTTTGAGTGTGGTTTGGTCCCAGCAGACATTACAGTGATGTCTGGATTAACACATTTCAGCAACACATTTCTGTTTTAAAGAACTGTTTCTGTTCATGTAATGGGTCAACAAGAGCAGAGGTAGCTTGCCTGGTGCAACCCATGGAATAAGAGAAGATAGATTTGGCTTCTTAATGGCAAGGACAGGGGATAGAGAAGGCAACTGAAGTGAAGAAAACCCAAGCTTTGTGTAGTGGAATGAAAAGAGACAGACATTTTGTGTCCTGGGGTCAAGGTGTAGTCGATGGAGAAAATGCAAATGAATTTAACAGTTCAAGCATCTGTATTCACTGATTAGTCTCTTGTGAGATGTACACATTTCTGGATGCAACAGCACTGGGTATAATTCTAAATACTGAATACCTGTGAAAAATGAGAATTGACATCGTATTAAGAAGAAGATTCTCATTTTCCCAGAGTTACACCATATTATTAATAGGATTGTAAGCTACCAACGTAATCAGCTTTACACTTCACATTCACATTACAGGAAAGAATCTATTCTGAAATAAATGTTTCTGATTTTACAAGTGAAGGATATGATACTACTGAAAGCTTTCAGAGCTTTCAGTGTCACCATTGTGTGTAAATTTTATGCAATAAAAACAAAGCTGTATATAGTTTTCACTTTTAACAGTTATGGACATGTAGCATACTAATGGTCTGCTCAAATAAGACTGAGTAGTATTATAGCAGTCAAGAAAGTTTTAGTTTGATAGTTTTGGTTCTGCCCACTGCTTTCTAGTAGCAGAAAGATTTCATGGAAAAGTAAAGTATTCAAATGTTGCAGAAATACAAAAATGTAGGCATGCAAATTTTTTTCATTTGCCTACAGTGAAAGATGACATTTTATGATACTACTTAACCACTGTGGGCACTTTTCCCCATCAGACCATCTTTAGACTTCCTAAACTGAAGCATATAAAATTGTGGTGCATGAAAGTGCACGAAGTTGTTAACTAGTAAGTAGATATTCAGTTTTTACTAAGGCTTATGTCCCCATTAAAAAGTGTGCAACCCTGTCAAAATAAGTGCATAGAATGAACAAAAAGCAGGGCAGCAGGTGCCTGTATAATGCATTTTTTCTGTAGGGTTTACTCTTGTCTAGTCCAATGGATCAGTTTAATTATGGTTTAGAAAGCAGGAGAGGAAATTCTGAAAACCACCTTTTGTCCTAGCTTCTTCCAAAAACAAATCTAGTTCAGATGCTCAGAGACTGCTTCATGATATAAACAAACCCATTTATTATAACTAAGGATTCACAACAGATTCTTTTAAAAAATGCACTAACGTGCTAATGAAGATGCATCCTGTTTTACTTGGCATCAGAAAATGTGTTTCATGTGACACAAGAGGCCAAGATGTTCAGTTTATGTCAATTATCCCTAAAGCTCTGCTAAGAAACTTCCATCCACTATAGGTGTAACTAAGCACAGCACATAAGACAAGCTCCAAATAATAATACCAATGGTGTTAGTTTGAAGTAAGCTAGGCATGCCTTCTAAAGGTGAAGATGTGCCATGCTCTGAATAATATGGTCTCATTTACAGTGTTCTGGTATGTTCTCCATGGTAATTATTCTGAGGTTAGAGTTCTGATCTCTAGAGATGACTCCAGCTAATGATATTTGCTTGCCAGTGAGTCATCTTCTAAAAAATTCTTAACACAGAAAAAAAATATAAAAGGGTGGTTTTATTTTTCCACTTCATAGGAAATGAATTGTAAAACAATTTAAGCTTTAATGGACTTCAGAAGGCCACCTGGACTGGAGCCTGTTCAAAATGGGGCTACCTTCAACTCCCTTCCATGAGCACTAACACATGCAGTCATAAGGCTTCCTCCAGTAGATTAAAGAACTCTTTCCTTATTTCCTTGTCCTGACTGAGAAGTCTATAGCAGATGACCACCACAGTCACATTAATTTCATGAGCTTCCCTCTGATCCCAACTCATATGCTTTCCCTCTGTCCCTCAGTTATTTGGTAGTAAGTATCCATACAGGCAAGTTGCTCCTCTGTATAGGGAGCCCCTCTCTCCTTATTTCACAGCTTGTCCTTGTTAAGAACATGTATTCCATGTGAGATATTCCATCATGTCTCTGTTATCCCGGTGAAGGTAGACATTTGTCACTAGGCATCAACTTCTAAGTCTTCTGGTTTGTTTCCTGTACTCCATGTGTTTGTGAGCACACACTTGGTGTGGACTCCAAGCTGCACTGCTTCCTCAGGGGAACATTGAGATGCTCTTGCTCAGGTGCTTCTTTCCAGCTTCTCATCCTTACATTTCTCTTCAATTCTGGTTTTAATGTTCTAACAAACCGATTTTAAAGGCTTTCTCACTAAGATGGCAAGACTGGTGGTCTTCCACCCTCAGATCTTCAACAAGGAAGTGATTTGACCACAAAATACCTCCCACCAATGAGCTGACTGTGTAAGTCTGTAAAAACAGCCTAGAGCATCCTGTTAAAAGACATATGCAAATAGAACCAGTGATGCTGAAGGAAAAGCAAGTTATAAACAAAATGGGATATTTAGGAGCATCATTGCCTTTCTAGGAAGAGAGATTTTTTCCTTCTTTTGTATTTTATCCAAGCCCTTGGACAGTTCAAACCCAGGTGCTGAAACATTTTCTGCTAATCTGAATATGGATTTTTAACATAAGAAAGAAGCCAAGCACAGGAACACTCCCTAGGATACTCAATTTCAGTAAAAAGTTTTGTCTTTTCAGGTAATTCCTCTCTTTGTGTTTCCTGGCTTTCAAAGTGTCTTTCTATGTTTCTTGTGAAACATTTTATCTTCAGCTGTATACTGACTGGTACAGTCAATGGCAGTTGGAGGATGCAAAGAGCTTCTGACTATGGGTGCTAGAATTGTATACAGGCCAAGACTTTTTTTTTTTCTTCTTTCTTTTTTTCCCTTCCTTTCCTTTTTTTTGTTTTTCTTTTTTTCTGTTTCATTTTTCTTCATGCTCAGACAGTAACAAACAGGCAAGACATTACAATTGTCAGTAAAGAAGAAAAAAACCCAGTTATCCCACCAAACATTAATCCTCTGAAGTTACAAAATCCAGATGTGCACATTATGTGAATGCAATGCAAGTTTCCTCTTCATTTCCAGCCAAAAATAAAGTTTATTTGTTTGTAGTTTAATACCTGTGGAATTATCTGAAGTAGTGCAACAAGAATGCAATATAGGCATAAAATAGACTGCACCAGAAAAAGTGAGGATTTAATAAAGTTTAGGAAAGAATACGTATTTTGGGTTCCTTTCTGAAAATGTTTCCAGGGAGGTTAAATATATATCGAATGTGAGATATCTGTATTTAATTAAATAGCTGTTCAATGGAGTTTTCTGACTGTTAGAAATGCAAGAATTTTCTAAACAATTTCAATTTTTCATCACTGTTTCCTAGGAAGAAAGTAGGGAAGGGGTTGCAAAAGTTTTCTTGCAAAAGTTTTCTTACAAAAGCTCTTGCTGAGGGGAGTGTGTCATATCCATGCTGTATACATGACACTGTATGCTGAAACAAACTGCAAGGACATTGGGAACTACTCCAGATCCCTTTAAATGCTGACATGCCTGAGATTAGCAGACGTTAAAGGATAAGAAATTCACACATTTACATGATGCAGCGTGGTATCTATATTATGTTGGCTTACCAGTGATTCCTGTAAATATTGTATATATCACAACTCTCCTTAAAGGAAAAAAAAAAAGAACTAGTGCTACTACTGCATGTCAAAGCTCTAAGATTCAAAAATTAATTTTTTTTTTTTTTTTTTTTTTTTTTTTTAACCTGTTTTATGCTGAAGTAAACTGTGAAACACCGGGAGATAGTCCTGTAGTTCCACTAATTGGAGCCTGTGCAAATGGGGCTGGCTTTTCTTAACATGTCTGTATGGAAAAAAAATGTCTTTTTCAGGGGATCTCAGCCCCAGTAGTAAACACTTTCTCTATTTACAGCAAATTACTAGTCCTGTAAGAATAAGAAGTTTATTGTGTGTTTGTTCTTCAGCTTTTAGTAGTTCTTCACCATTTTTTTTTTTTTTTTTTTTAACGCAAACTCTAGGAATTGGGCAGGGAAATCTTCAACAAGAAGTCAAAAGCATGCTGAAACAGAACACTCTGCATAACAAATTAGGCAAGAAAAATACATGGCTCTCCGTTGACTTATGAGGTAATTAGAACCACTTTGGTGGATAAATAGCTTATAATTGTTACAGCGGTCAGGAGGAAGATCCAGTAAGGAGTTGATGTAGTTAAAAGAGAAACAAAAATCAAGTCATCTCTAAGGAAAAAGCTGGGAAGAGAGCTAAGGAGAGAACCTCTCCCTCAGCCACCATTTCACTGCCAGAGGTTTTTTTCTTTCTTTTTACATGAAAATTGAAAACTATTCATGGTTTTAGCAACAGGCTTTTGAGGGGTTTTGTGTGAGGCTTTTCATATGATAATGGATAGATTCTATGGCAACCATTGAAAAAGAAGGGCCTGGAAACAAAAGCTGCAGCAGAAGAGGATCAGTACCGCATTCACTGTGCCTGCAGGAGTAAGGGCAGAGCCTCACTCTGCAGAGAGGTATCTGATGGCAGCATGGCAAAGGAAGGGGTCTGATTTAACTCAGGCAGAGTTCACTCAGTCTACAGTTAGTGCCAGGGTTTTGTGACTCCAATTTTCACTCTTTTTTTTTTTTTTTTTTTTTTTTTTTTCTCCACACAGAACCACATCTATAGTAGACACACAGGTAATGAGTTGTTAGTGCTGATCATACTTTGGGGTCAACAACAGAAATAGAAGGGAGAAAAAAATAGCTGCACCAGCCAAATGCAGCTAGCTTTCTCATGACTGATTACAGCCTCAAAAAGAGATGTTGCATTTAAACTCTGTAAGCAGAATTAGGCCTAAAAGGAGAGGATGCCATGTAGAATCAATGCTTGATTACAGCTTACATGTACTTACTATCTGTTGGCCCAAAAAAGAATTTATGTGAGCAAATGGAGATATGAAACATCAAGCCCAGTTTTTGCAGAACAGCAAATTACTGTTTTTGGAACTGTAGTTTTTCTCACAAAATTGGACTGAAGCAGTAAATTACACAGTGTCATGTGAAATTACGATGCCATCTGTGAGACTATAGGACAGGTTAGTCTAAATGTTCTCATTATTGACTTCAGGAAGAATGTAAGTTCAAGTCTGGCTTTGTAAGAAAAAAAAAAAACAAAACAGAAATGTCTAAAGTGAGAAGTGATAGAACCAAAATAAGTTTAAGAGGAAGTTAATTGATCACCCATTCTATTTTCTCTATGAAGACACTATTTCTGCACTAGCTTAGGAACCATCAGAAGACATGACTGAACTGGTCATCATGGGTAGACTTGCTATTCTTATTTCTAAATATTTGCTTTTTCTATGGCCTTATCACATATTCTCAACAAATTATTTCAAAATAAATATCTAATAATAAAAAAAATCATCTTAGGAAAAAAAATTGATAATGAACATGAAGATATATTCTCTGTTCAAAGTAATACTGTCTTCATTATCATGAGTTTCCAACAGAAACAGTACTACAAAAAAACAACTTTATCACATTTCGTTCTCAGATGACTAACAGTAATAATATCTTTGAGACTCAAAATGATATACCACTTTTTGAAAAGTATTGGTTTAGATAATTTTCCTAAGTCACTTGTTTTACAAAGCTCAGGTTAACCATTGTATTTATAAATAAATGAATAAACTCTTGATGAATGAGTTCCAGCCTCCTAAATCAAAGCTGGGGTAGGATTAGGTTCAGATTCATTGATAAATGCTTTTGAAAACTTCAGGCCCACTTACACAGAATCCAGGTGAAAAGAGAAAAGATAGACTTGAAAAGGAAGCCTGAAATTATAAAGAACAGTGTTGTGAACAACAAGGTTCTATTATCAGGGAAGAATGACTCACACTGTGGATTTATTTCTCAAATTTAATAGCTTTATTTAAATATTTATTCCCCTCATATTGATACACTCTTAAGCTTTCATACAAGCCCCCAAAACAGGTACCAATGTGCACTCTTTTCCTCTTGTTTGAATGGCTGTGTCTTTGTTTTCTGGACACAAGTTCACTTCAGTCTATTAGTGTTTCATGGAATGGTGACCACAGAGTAGTACAAACCCACAGATCCCAGTGCTTCCCTGAACCAGGATTCCCCACATGCCTCAGTAACCTTGAGCTCACCCTCTACAACCACTTCTTTCTGCTCAAGAAGTCTTTTGGTCTGCAAAGCTGTTCAAGTTATCAGACATGGACATTTTATAAAGTTTTGAAAACAGTATTTGGGAAAAAAAAAAAAAAAAAAAAAAAGTAGAGTTATTAAAACCCTAAAAGCTTCCAACAGTTACCTGAGTAATTTTTAATTATTCTCAAGTTAACTTTGGACTTAAAAAAGGTCTCTTTAGTTTTCCAATGCTCCTCTTCCTACACTGGACTTCTTCAGAAGATTCTCTGAATTCTCTCCCTCTTTCCGATCCCTCTTTTCTAGTCTCTCAGGAACCTCATATTATATAATTATATAATGACTGGGAAAAACTTTTTCCTTCACACCCTTTATTATCAAGTATTCCTGACTAGCTTCACCATACAATTTGAAGTATTTTCTTCTTCTTCTAAGGCCCATCACTTAATTCTATCTCCTTAACTTCCTTAACTAAAATAAAAACAATCCTAAGGTGATGACTTGCATTTTATTTGCAGGGAAGCTCCACTGAATGGATGTTGGATGTAACCAACTCTTTTTAATCCTCTCACAGGAGTAAGCATTTCCTTTGTCAGTTCTAGTGAAGGTTGTTTTAGTATAAAGGGGAGAAATAATGGAAGTAAAAAAATTCCACTTTTCCTCCACAAAATAGGCTTGGGGAGGTATCACTGTTTATTGGTCCTAGAGAATTTCCATGTCAAAGCAAATTCTCAATCTGTACATAGCCAGAAGCCACCTCTTCATATAAAACATATTATAGATTATTGTTGTAAGGATAAAAGACATTCAGCTAAGTAACTGTTGGAAAACCAGGTCATCAGAGGAGGTGGGTGAATGAAATTTTGTTCTGTGCAGTATAGCTAAGTTAACATGCTCTAAGCTGCTTTTTTCTTTTTTTCCTTATGCTATTTATCTGTACTCGTTTATGTTCTGGTTATCTGTTTCATCCCCCCTTTTCTTCCATTTTGGGTGCCAAGGTTTCAGGTGTTGCTGCAAGAATCACTTGGTCCTTTTCCTGGTGTATCTGGGGGACTGGTGAGGAGTGAAGGGGCTTCTAAGTTCTTCAGTTCTTCAGAACCCCAGCATGGTTGAAACTGGAAGGGACCTCTGGATGTCATCTGGTTCAAGACCCTGCTCAAGCAGGACCACCTAGGGTAGTCAGTTTGATGTCAGTTTTCTGAAGACATTATGTAATTCAGTGTAAAAGAAAACTGGAGGTGCAAAACATTTTGAGGCTGATGATTAACCCTAAAATATTTTAGGGTTTTTCCTTAAAAAAAGTCATGGTTTGAACTGCAACTTGTGGAAATTCTACCTTTTCTCACTTCCTTGTCTCACATCAGTTAGTGGATTTGGATTTCCCCAAATACATTTTTATAATTCAAAAGCAGAAATGATGACTGGGGAATTGTGAAGAACCCTGACATAAATATGAAGTAAAATAATCACGCATTTATTTAGAAAGGAAGATGAGCTATTTTCCATTCTTCTGTGTGGGATTCCCCCACAGGTTTGCACTTAAACTGCTAATTTAAGCTAAAACAGAATGTCCCAAATATTTCACTGTAATTAAATAGAAGGTTGCTGTTCCTCCATCAGTAACCACAGATGTGGAGTCTGTCATGTCACCAAGAGTTTTAATCCCAGATTTGTTCATGGGAGTAGATTACATTTCTGCTGAGTTAAATAGACATTATGAAACATTGTGGTTCATATCATTTTCATTTAAGTGGGATGGATATGGTAAAACAGGTCATGTTATGTCTGGTCTATGGTAACTGGATATGAACATAAAAGTCTCAGCTCATGTCCCCAGACAAAGAAAGGTATTTACTGTCACTGGGAATGCTCAACACTGCAGGGAATTTTATTCCTCTTAGCTTCTATTTTTTACCCCCAAAGAACATGATTTTCTTGCTGAATTTGTGCCACTTCTGGGAATCAATTTTTTAAATACCACAGTGTGTCTCAGACAGAACTAGATGACTACTCTCTGATATCTTCTACTGAAGCAGATCAAAGGCTGTCAGAGAATGTTTCTGGACACTGAAACTCAGTCCTCCGTGATGTTAAAATCTTGCCACAGCCCAAGGCATTGTTTTGGTTCACACCAAATAAAAGTTTGGCATAACAAATCAAACAGCTGTAGCTGAAAGAAATTCCAGTGTTTGGATTTTACCATTGTATTTTGATGGGTAAGAAGGTTTTGCCTTATGGATGCACACTGCTCATTGCTATTTGGCCTCAGTGCCAGAAATTGATCCCTCAGTCTTTTAATTGCAAATACTTTTTGCAAATACTTTGGGCAAGTTTGACCCAGCAGAGTAAGGTGACACCAGACAGGGATTTGTATTATGTGATTATGAAGTTCTGATGTGGTATGGGGAGTCCTAAAACCAGACTGACTCTATAATTGAGCCACATCCCAAGCATAGCTTTCCACCCAGTGTAGACATCCTTTCAGCACTGCAAAACAGCAAGTCTGAGGTGAGAAAATTGTGCTGATTCAGTTAACCTCATATGTTTAGCAGAACCACTACCACTGCAATATGTGAAGATTCTGTTTTGCTTGTGTCTTTTTCACCTAACAGAGGTTGATTCTGTATTGTGTCCAGTTAGGTAAATTACTTTTAAGTAATTTCTTAATTAAATGGGTTACGTATTTATATCATGTATATAGTACTTCTTTAAATGGAGATTAGGCTGAGCAGTCATAATTGGCCTGTACAGGTTTATTATGGACTGAAGCTAGACAAAGTGACTGGTGGCTTTCCATGTTCCTTTTTAAAGGTGGTTGGTTAATACATATAATTCATGCCATGGGTGTCTTCTACTTCAGTTAGGATCTAGAGGAGTCAGAATGTTTCTTTTAGCCCAGCTGCTGTCTACTCACTGAAACACTAAAAATAAAAAACATTCAAATGTTGCTAAATCACAGAATCTAGACTCAGTACAAGAAAATGCAGCTGTTCATTTATACTTTTAAATTCTCTATGAAAACCTCAGATAATAGCAAAATATCAAACTCCAGTTTGGAGGATGTTCTGTGTATGACAGTCTTGTGTATGCTTGTCTTCTGCAGCGGGCTGGAAGCACAAGAGAGGGAGGAAGGTGAGAAGATGCTTCTGAAAATATACCTAAAGGGAATGCGGTGTCTAATACATTCCTTATTTTCTTTCCTGTGATCTACAAATGTACCAAATGTAGCTTCTTTGTGGCAGAAAGAATTATGTACGCATCTCTGCCTCTTTTACTTGTGCTAAATATTCTTATTCTATCTTACTGTTAAAAGCAGAGTTTCCTTACAGTGACCAGAATAACCTTCAAGAAAAGGAATGCTACCAGAACTAAGTCTTTCTACTACTAGAAAGAAATAATTAATAGCAGAAGAAAAACAGATTTTAAGAAGATAATTGATTATGTTCAAATACAATAAAGATTATGGCAAAAAGCAAAAAAGTGAGGCATTTATGAGGCATATTTTTTTCACTGTATTCTTTTCAGTAAAACCAGACAGCACCACACCAGCCAGATCTTATGAAGTCCTTTTCCAACACTGATAGAGTAAGGTTTTTATTTCTGATCCATTTTAATCATAGTGGTTGTCTCTTAACTCTGTAAGGCTCCTTCTTTAAGAGCTTTGCACATGGTCCTAACCATTGTATGAAAAAAAAAGTTACAGTATAGGTGACATGAAAAACTTTCTCCTTGAAATGGAAGATGCCTTACATAATTTAATTTTAAAAGGAATTTTGCAGAGCTAAGGAGAAGAGAGAACATATGCGAAGGAAAGAGGGAAGGGAAATACCATTCTGTGGGAAAATAACAAAATTGAGAAACACTTCATTTCAGAAAAAAAAGTGATAAAAATAATAATGAAGAGAAAAGGAGATGTAAAAGTATCCTGTTCATATGTTACCTTACATTAGATAGCCTATGCTTACTTTGTGGAAGAGATTGTCATCAGGCATGCTGTAATACGGGGCAAAATATGAAACTAACAAAAAAAGAAAGACCAAATCCTCTTCAGGACAGCAGCATCCAGATCCAGAAGAGAAAATCTACTCTGCTCGCATTAGAAGTTGAAAGGCCAACTGTTGAACTGTTATTATTAAAATAATATTACAATAACATAAGAAAGTAATTTTCTTATGTAACAGTGCAAAAAATACAAACTAAAACACTTCAAAAACAGTAAAAAAATTGTACGAAATGAACTTCCTATTATACTGAATGTGGCATATTAAAACATGCTTTACATTTTGCTTTAAAAACAGCATCTGTGTACATCCCAGACCAGGTGAAAGGCAAAGAGTAAGAGACATAATCATGAGTGCTGTGGCACAATTTCTAAAGGATGGAAACACTCTGGCTTTGAATCTTTCTCTGTGAATTATATGAGATCCTGTGTGTCACTGTACTTTAGATAGTAGGGCAAGGAGGCAGAAGGTTTTAAAATGTATTGTAACCTTTTTTTAAAGACAGTGTGGCTGGAAATACTATCCTCTTATTTTTTATTTATTTATTTTTTTTTTAAGTTTTCTCACCAAAATTTGTCTATTGACTTAGAAAAATGTGAAATACTTAAAGTTTGAAATATTTAAAAAAACCCTCCTTTAGATAATCATATCTTCTGACTAATGGAAATAAAAACATACTCATTTTCTCCACTTCAGTCTCTGTATTTCCATTTATTAAATGTACCATATCTATAGGCATCTTGAACTGGTATTTAAAATTCTCAATATTAAAAGTAATAGTTCTGGTAGTATTTATTGCTCAAGTGAATTAGTCTTGCTCTTTTCCCAACATTTGGATGGAGATACAGGTCATGTGCTGATATCCATTCTGTGTGTGTGAATCTAAGTTTCATCAACATATTATTATTTAAAACGTACAGCATTTTATGAAGGAAAATAGCACAAAAAGAGACTGAAAAAGCCCAAATCTCTGTCCAGAGGTACAGCCTCATATCTGTGTTTTCACAGGACTGGATGTTCTTTTCATGTGGTACTTCATATAATAAAATGTGGCCATGTACTTAGCTTTAGGAATGAAAATATTTCTCTTCAGGTAGGAATTTTGAGGCACTCAAGGTTAAGCATGTGTTTAATGCTTTACTGGATGAAGGCCATCACAACGTTTTTTTGAAAGCACTTTTTGGCACAGACTGAATTCTAAAGGTCTTATTCCAGAACTGGGATATGGAAATTTCCTCTTACAGTCAATTGGCAGTGAATTTCCAGTGATGAATCTCTGACCTATTGAAAATCATGGCCAATCCCATAGACTTAGCTGCTTCAGTTTTTCACTTCATTTTCTTATGACTGAATGGATGAGACAGCAAAGTAAAGAAAACAGGCATCCCACTGCTCTTTTGTATACAAGTTCTCTCTGCCATTGGGTTCAAGTTAATTCTGTAATGGATTCAATCAGAAACAGAATTTGCAAGGTAAATACTTTAAAGGTAAATACTTTCAAGGTAAATACTTGCAAGGCCTGAGCACATTTCACCATTTCAGGTTTTTCCTAGGCTGGCCAACAGTAAGAAGAAAAACAATGTCAACTCCTCTTGTGTACCATCTTGACAAAAATCATTACATTAATATCAGTATTAGGAGACATTTGAAAAAAAAAATTGTGCAGATATTTTTCCTGCCTTATACTTTGTCATGCTACAAAGGTGTTGCCAACAAGTACTTCACTGTTGGAGGGGAGAACAACAAGTGTCAGAAAGAGCCCAGCCTGGTCTCAGGTCCCTGCCTGAGTTTGCAGTGCTGGTGAATAAAAAATCTGTTGCCAGCTGTTGGCTGTTGCTAAGACTGAAATGAGAATCTATGAAATTAGCTCTGACTCCTCTCAACAATTTTATAATGCTGACAATGTTCACAAAGCATGTGAAAGAAAACTTGTTTCCTTTCCATGTGAGTGTTCAGACAGGAGGAGTGTTTATAAAAAAAGGTATGAGCATAAAGAATACAATTAATTTTTAAATATAAATTAATACTTGCAGACCTTTTGTCTCTCATAATTTTCACACCTCTGAATGACATTATACTAATGACAAAGTTTCACCTTTTTTATACTCTTGTAATTTGTAAATTACAAATTGTAATTAAAATCTTGGAAATTAACCTCTCCATTGCAAGTACCTCAATGGAAAAATTCCCTGTGCATTATTTCCTACCTGTTATCTCTATTCATGGAATTTGGAAAAAAAAAAACAACTGACAACCAAAACAAACCAGCCATTACACATAGGAATGGAAGCTTTGAATTTTGTCACTACCTTTTAATCATTTGTCCTTTGAAGAAAAAGGATTCGGAAGAGCACCATTACAAAATACAGTACAAAATATGATCTCAGCTTGTTCTACAGATTGGAGTGAGGGTCTCTGTTGGAAACCTTTTGTCAGTTTTTACTGATCATGTTTCAACATATATTGACATCTTTTCATAGTCCTTGGCACTGAAACTTACATGAACCCTAGGCAGGAGCAATTTCAAAGCTGAGGTCATCCACTATTCTGACTGAAAGTGGGTGGGGAGTGTAGGTGAGCAGCTCTACAGAGTCTGGCAGCTAGTTGGTAGCACCACAGCCAAAGATTATAATACAAAATAAAGAAAAAAAAAAAAAAATACAATAGCTGAACATAGAAATAAAGAAAAATTCAAAGAAGTTAAAAGAACTGTGAGAACATGGCCTCTACTGAAGTAACCAGAATATTATTTGTTAAATATTTATTTTAATGGGATTTGTACTGCATGGCAGAAAGCAAGGACATCAAATTATGAATTAAGATGATAAAGAGTTACCTAACAGATAGCTGTATTTAAGTGCCATAACCAATTATTGTAGTAGACTCTAAGAGACTGGAAGACAGAAAGGGAGGAAGCAGTAACCATATTGCCAGACTTGCAAGAAAACCTTCAACAGTGAAGTATTTCCAGAGTCTTAATGAAAATTTGCCTGGATGGAGAAGTGGCAGATTCTTGGAAGATTTCACTTACATGTATGCAAACCAAATACAGAAAACTATTATTAAAAGTGAGAAGATTCCAGGTTTGTACATCTCCTTAATGAATAGCATTTGACACTGAATGTATCCTTAGGAGATGTGTTTAGCTTAAGTTGAAGTGACTCCATCACTGAGTCTTTCCACTTTTCAGGAAAGTGCTTCCCTGGTAAGAGACAACTGACTGCTGTGTCTCAGTGTTACCTGAAGCCTGCCCTAAAATATGAAATGGAAGCACACAGAGAATGTAAACATAGCACTGGTCCTATTATAACAAGAGGTGTCTTAGTTCTGCTTAGCTCCTGTGAAAGGGAAAACAGGTCTTCAGGAAATACTTGGCAAATTCTCCTTTGAACCTTTTCCAAAGTGTCTTATCTTGTGGTAACTTTTTTCCAATCTGATGACTAGTTTACCTGGGCACCAGAGAGGAATATAATCTTTTAGAATCTACTAATCACAATATCAACTTTTGAGTTAAATCTGATGTATTTTGAAGTGATTTGCCATTAGTCACCTCTTAGTTACTGTTCACCAGAAAAACAACTTTCATTTCCCAGGATTTTTATTACAGCATCTTTATTAATGGAAGATGTCAGATTAGGAAACTTTCATTGACAGCATTCAGTTAGCTAGTATTAGCCTAATTAATATGAATGCCCGAATCTGTATTTGTACTTCAAGTAACCTTTGCACATTAAGGGAAGTTCTCATGCAGTCTAGATGTGCTCACATCTTTACAAAAGAGAGAAGTCTGGTGAAGAAAACCTGGGAATTGTGTTTTCAGCACTCACTGGTCCTATTGTTAACCTTGGGGGTAGGTTCTCCTTCACTGGGGAACATGGGTGACCATTTACCCCTTCCCCTCACAGGTGTATCAAGCCTTTTTCAGCACACCACTCCTCCCTATGCCCATGAGAGGCATTGTGCCTGTCAGAATCATAATTTGGCTTGACATTTGTTCCTTAATATAGCTTGGCCTCACAGGAACCTGACACGTGGCCTACTGTGCCAAATAGACTGCATTTCCTTCAGACACTTTCACTTCTGTAATCCTAGGGGTGCGATGTGTGGCCCTCAAGGAAGCTTAACTCCATCACTTTGCTTCAACCTGAGCTGCTTATGGTGAAATGACTTCCAGAAGAGAGGCCAAGGGAGGGTTAGGTTAAAGTCTTAGGTTTGTGAAAGAGCTACTTTTTAAAGAATGCAGTTAGGCTTTTCAGTGTCGGTTTTGAAGGTGGGGAAAATTCTTAATATTGGGGAGATGAGAATATTATGCAGGAGAATTTGGGTGACCTGGATAGCAAGTGGGATGGAGATAAGCATTATGATATGCAAGGTCATGCACTGAAGGACTGCTCAGGTTCTGGGATATCATCATTGATAAGGGAAAGGGAGAAACAGGATGCATGTGTCAGCTGTTGGATAGCACTGGGAAAGAAGCAAAGACAATCTTAGAATGAAATAATTATTCAATACCTTAATCAATGATCTGGATGAGGGGACTGAGTACACCCTCAGTGAGTTTGCAGATGACATTAAGTTGGTAGGGGGTGTTGATCTGCTTGAGGATAGAAAGGCTCCACAGAGGAACCTGGAGATGCTGGATAGATGGGCTGAGGTCAGCTGTTTGATGTTTAACAAGACCAAGTGCCTGTTAGCTGGGTCACAACAACTCCATGAAAAGCTACAGGTTTGGAGAAGAGTGTCTGGAAAGACTCCCAGAGGAAAAGGACTTGGTAGTGTTGATTGAGAGCTGGCTGAAAATGAGCCAGAAGTGTAACTAGATGGCCAATAAGGCCAATAGTGCCCTCTCTTTTATCAGAAATAGTGTGGCCAGCAGGACTAGGGAAGTGATTATCCCCCTGGAGTCAGCTCTGGTGATGCTCCACCTCAGATACTTCATTCAGTTTTGGGCCCCTCCCTACAAGAAAACATCATGGTGCATGTGCAAAGAGAGAGAACAAAGCTTGTGAAAGGTCTGGGGAACAAGCCTTATGAAGAGCCTCTGAGGAAACTGGGATCATTTAGCCTAGAGAAAAGGATGCTAATGGGAGACCTTATCTCTCTCTACAACTACCTGAAAGCAGGATGTAGCAAGGTGGTGGCTGATCTTTTTTCCCTAGTAGCAGGTAACAGGACAAGAGAAAATGTCCTCAGTTTCCTCCAGGAGAGTTTTAGATTGAATATTAGAAGAAACTCTTTCACGGAAAGAACTTCTTCACGCTGGAACAGGCTGCCCAGGGAGGTGGTTGAACCACCACCCACAGCAGTGTTTAAAAGATGTTTAGATGAATGTGGTTTAGCACTGGACTCCTTTAATGGCTGGACATGGTGATCCTAAAAGTCTTTTCCAACCAGAACAATTCTGTGACAGTGATTCTGTGAAAACTGGAGGTTTTTCCAGTAAAGGTAGGAAAATATTATTGCACTGTGCAGGACCCTGGGGAAACCTTAATCTAAAACTTGTACATAGTTTTAATCAGCCAAGTTCTAGAAGGATAAATTGAAATGGGAATGGGTGCAAAGAAAAGATAATTTATCAGGCAAATGGAATACCCATGTTACAATCAAAGACTAAAATAACATTGCTTCATTAAATAAAATCTTCTCATCAGTAGGCCATAGTGGACAAAACATAATGAGGGAAAAGGAAAACTATAAGGTAAATTACAGTTCTGGCACAAGACAAAATAAATATAAATGTGCAAGTATTCCTTGGAGTGCAGTGGAAAAATAGCCGAGCTCATCCTTCAGTGCTGCACATCAAATGAGCAAGTGGCTGGCTCAAATAAACAACCTCAGTTTCTTCACAGATTCAGTGGAATTTCTTCCCATAGGCTGTTGTGAATAAAAGTTTTTGTGAGCTCAGGAATTGGACAGATTAATACACAGAATAAAAAAGCCCAGTGAAGTCTATCAAAAAACACAGCTTCTAGCTGAAGAAAATCCTAAGCTTGTAATGAGTTTGGAAGTTGTCAAGCTAGGATGCTGTGATCATTTGTAGGGGTTGTTGTCACATGTTTGCCCCATTTTTGTTCAAGTCCATGAGCATTCATTGTTGATCACAATTAAAGGAAGAACACAAACAGGTTAGACAAAGTTTTAGTATGAGCTTTCATACCTAGACATGTTTCTGTTTAGATTCAGACCAACTAGCTCATTTCTTGAGAGTGCTCTAACCATGTGCCCAAAAGCTCAGTGTAGGTTAATCCTCCTGTTTGCTTGGCAAAAATTATGGAAATCACATGTAGCTACATGAAAAAAATGAGACATCCAAACAAAATATTTTCAATACATTTTTCCATAAAAAAACTCCAAACAACCTACAACTTAGAAAAGAAACAACCAACATACCCCCCCAAAAAAACCCAATCCAAACCTACCACAAACCCCCCCTAAAATGCCAACTTTTTGATTGCATGGGATTTTTGGCATGAGTTGGTACCTTCCTGCCTGTACTCCCAGGAAACCAAAAAGCCCATCAAGGCACTACACAGTGATTTCAGTGTGGAAGGACAGACTGTTTTAAAAGGTATGGTAAGAAGAGCAGAACGCAGCATGTTTTGTAATTTCAGAAAGTGTAGGTCAGTAGACAAAAAGGTAGCAAGAGCATCCACGCTGGCTTCATTGTTCATTGGTGATGAATGCTTCAATGCTCAGCACAAGGGCACAGTCCACTGTACATTTTTAGGAGAGGAAGATCGTGTTTGCCTTTCTATTTTCCACTGCCTCAGTTTCTGTCCACTCTTGTCAGGCTTTAGCTTTTCATTTCTTCTCAGAGAGTCCTGACCTTCACATTTTTGTGTGGTAATTTCTCTATACCCTAACACTGATCATGACTTGCCTACAGCTGCAGCAAGATTTCTGGAGTGAGGAGACCAGAGCTTTGCATAGTGAAGTCCAAGTGAAGTAGCACCACATCTTAATGAAGCAGCAGCAGCAGCATTGTTTTTTCTCACTGTTTTTTGCAAATCCTAATGCTCTGCGTGTTTAGCTGACTGTCCCTATTTATAGACCAAAGATCTTCAATGAACTGCCCAAGATCAAGCCCAAGTCCATTTTATGACTTAAGGCAGTGGATGTGAAATTCTTTGGCTGTAGCTGAACTGTGAGACTTGGCAGCAGACTGGCTGCACCCTGACTGTGTGCCAGGACCCTTGTCAGGAAAGCTGGGAGTCATGGACCCACATCTGAGGATGGAAGGAGAGGGCACCTCAGGAAGCACCTCCACCCCTCATCTTGCACATAGCCCATGAGGGCCTCCAGCCCTGGCATCCCCCTTTTGCTGAAGGATAGATAACACCTGTCTATATTTAAACTGCCTGTTAAATCTTCATGTTCAGTTGGCTTTGCAAAGTTTGGTAGAGAAAGAAAAAGAAAGGAAAATGGAAACAGGAGGACAAAGGTGTTTGCTGTGGAGCTGGCTGAACAGGATGGTACCTGTCATAGGAAATCTCTGTTCCAATGGATTACATAAGGTTTACAGCAGGATTTCTTGTCTTGACTGTAGATGTCATTACATGTTCCTACCACAAAAGATGAAAAAAGGAATTATAAGATTAACTTGAAAGAGTACATTAAAATTTTTCCTATAATTCTTTGACTGGCATAATTGGCTGCATTTAATTTAGCTTGATTACAATTACTTTGGTGATTTTTTTTCAACAGTAAATTGTCTGTAGCATAACAGAAGTTCTTCAGATAGAATACTTTTTTCAAGCTACTATGGTAACTGACTAGAACTTGGTACCTTGAGAGGGCAAAACCTATTTTTATTCTGAAAAGTTCAATATGTCGTATTTGTTCATAATTAAATTACAGTGTGGATATGCTTCTCTACTAACAATTACTTAAATTTTAACTCTAAAAATTATTTGTTCTTTCAATAAATTTTATAAATAAAGATATCCAGACTTCAGTGTACATATAAATAGGTCCAGAATTCAGTAAATATACGAGTTTTTAAAGACACTTTCTGCTACTGGGTTCTTCATTAAAAAGCATTTTTTTTATATGGCATTTTTCATTACAATTACTTTTGACCAAAAATATATTTCAGGCAGGTCCCATGTTGTCTGACCTGCAAATCACAAAGTTAAAAAACTTGTGGTTTTGGGGTTTTTTGCTTTCCTGTTTTTCAACATTTACAGATATTTCCACTTATAATGTCACATATCGTCTCTGAAAAGCAATACAGATTGGTGTAGTTTTTTCCCATCATCTGGAAAATCATCTGTGATTAGGTTCATGCAATTAGCATTTATTTTTACTCATTTTAAGAAATTGTGTAAGAGGTTCTTAAAGAATATATTCAGAACAGCCACATTATATTTCTGGGACTACTCTGAACTTGTTTAACCTGTGAAAAACAAATCTTAAACCCCAGCATTTGTTTGTTATATATCTACTGATTTCTTCCTCCTTCTGTTATTTTTTGTTGACAAGAGTTAGCAACATTGGCTCAGAGAGCGGCTACTTAACTCATGTAAAATATGAAAAAAACCCAACCTGCTAGACTTAAAACATAAATTGCCCCATTCTGTCCTGGTCTGTGATCCCTCTTCCTTTAGCCTGCTGAGTTTCTCTGTATGTATTCATTTTTGGAACAGTTAATTACCATACCAGATTCTCATTTAAAATGTAAGAGTTTTCAAACAAAATAACTTCCATCTTCAGTCATTAGCAGCAAAGAGCATCTGGACAGCAGAGCCAAGTGAGGGATGTACAGCAGCACACATCCAGACCACATGTTTTTGTGAAAAATGACCGATTTCTTCTCTCCTGCCTCCAATCTGAGCTCTGCAGCTGTATTGTGCCTTGCACGGCGGATGTGTGACACAGTGCAAAGGTTGACACAATGCTGGGAAAGCAGAAGAAAAGTGAATGGCACTGTAAAACTCCCTCTTTTGGCTCAGTGGGGAGTCTTCAGTTTGCTTCAGCAGAGAGGAACTCGTTTTGAGTTTTCTTTAAACAAAGCAACACAGTAAGAGGAGCAAAACTGCCTCCTCTCCTTTTGTTTGTGTCTTTTCTTACTTTAATCACTCTGTTAGCCTGAGTATCATACAGTTTCTCATCTCATGAATATAAACAAAGCTGGTGCTCGCCTTGCTTCCTACAGGATTTCTAGCTGTTCTTCAATATTTTTCTATTAAAGACTACATCTCTCAGTCCATTATTCAGCTGCTCACAGAAACCACATGTGCATGCAAGCACAGAACACTTTCAGTAGATTTCTCTGCTGCAAATCAAAGAAGTAATTAAAAGCTACAGGAATCTCAGTTACTCTGTCCAAATAGCTGTAGGCACATTTATAATTTTTATCTGCACCCTTTTATGTCTATGACATTTTATTTCACCATCATGTTTCTAGTATCTACATCCTGAAATTTCTCTCCTACTAATCTTCAGTACCTGTTGTTACAGATAACAAGATCTTTAGTTTCTTGAGCGACGTATAAAGTAGTCTCAAAGGATACCTATGTTTTTTATTAGTGCCTTTTTTTTTTTTTTTTTTTTTTGGTTTCTAAACCATATGTGCAATTATAGAATGCAATCTCTTATATCTTGAAAAAATAGGTTTAGCTTGGAAATATGTATCAAAAATATTGTGTAAATGGTCATTCTTGTACTTTTTCAATGCAAGTGCGTACACGTTACTTATAAACCCCATAGCTCAGTTTACTGGGTCTTGATATTATCAAATGAAAGAATTGTCTCATGACTACAGAAGGTGTTAATCTTTTCACCCATTCAATATTAGCCATGATCCCAGACCTAAAAACATGTGAGCTCAGGTAAGAAGTAGTTTAGGACCCTCAAATCCTTAAGCTGCTTTTCTGACAGCAAAGAAGCCATTAAAATCATTATTTGCCCTCAAACATGACTTCATTAGTTACATCCAGTTGTAGCTGCCAAACTCCCTACAAGCTGGAAGTCACTCAAAGAGCTATGATGCTAGAAGAGGTAAACTAAATTAAATTATAATCACCAGTTTATGTGATAGTGGTCTAAATAGAGTATATTACCATTAAAAAAAAAAAAAAAAAGGGATTTTGGGAAAACCAATGATGCACACACCATGTATCATGAAAAGCTGTCAGATGAATGTAAAAATCCTGTACACATCCCCTGCAGTTTCACCAGCCTTATAACTATTTGTATTGTACCATTATAATTCTCCTCCCTTCCTCTTCCTTTTTGCCCTTTCTTTTGTTCTTGCCACATATAGTAAACAGAAGCTCTTTGAGAAGGCACTGTAATCTCAGTTGCAGTAAGTCTCTTTGGTATTGACACAACAGAAATAACAAACTTTTATGGAATCAGAGTTACAGTCCCCGGGTCTGTTACACCCATTCACTTTGGATTTTCATTAGAAAAGAAGATCAAGCACAAGTCGATGGGTGATGCAGATGTTTTTAGAGCTCCTTGTCTATCAAGCCATCACAGCAGGGATAGCTCTCCTTGGAATTTATATGGCGGGTCAACTGTTTTCACTGTATCTGTGCATGTTTATGGGAACTCAAGATGTCATGTGAATGACTTTTCTATTCAAATCAAAATCTTTTTCACAGTTATAGTTCAGACCAAACTGTCATCTTCTTGTTAGTGTTTACCATCACACGTTACAGGTTACATAAGAAATATGTCATACCAAGAGAACAAAAACAGCTTCATGGAAAGAAGAGCAAAGTTAGGATTTTTATGAGATTTATAAGCAGTAAAAATCAATATGATGTACTGGTAGTCAAGATTTTACTTAAAACAGACCACAGCTGTTACAGACATCTTGAAGAAAAGCAAGACATCCCAATATACAAGAGAAGGTCATGGGAAGGAAAAACAAACAGCAGAAAAGGAGTAAAAGAAGTTGGCCCTCTTGCAGATAATACTTATTCACATGTTCAACTTTAAACATATTTGTAGCTCCACAAAGCAGTTCTGGACTCTCCGCATGCTTGCAGTTACACACACACTCAAGTGCTTGGCTGGCTCAGGGTGTTAGTGGCAAGAAGCAGAGGCTCTCCTGACACTGTTAATGAAGTATCACTGGAAGATTATGAGTAAAGCAAGAATCTGACAAAATATCCCATCAATAAAATGTTTAACCTCACCAAAGTATTGCTCAGGTTGTTAGTCTTTACTTCCTGATAAAAGTGGCACAAAAGATGCAGAGACACAGGGTTAAGCAATGGGCTTGATTGTCTGTACTGTGTAATTTTTAGCACAGTCCTTGCCAGTTTTGATCTTTATCAAACAGCACTCCCATAGGCAGTGCTCAGGCATGATCAGAAGACAGATCTAGGGGTGTTCCCAGGGGACAGTGGGAGGCGGGGGGAGGGAGAACATCATCTGAGTAGCGCAACTGTGCTGTGGTCTCCTGATCTCTTTGTTTGTCTTCATTTGCAGACAAAGCAGACTCTAAGGATGCAGGTCTTTGTGTGTGCTAACCATCATGTTTGAAGAGATTACCTGTCCATCAGAACAGCTGGGGCATGGTGCAGCTGAAACCCTTGGCACAGAGCTGGCTACACTGCTGCTCTTGGTACCACACTTTCCACCTGCCTGGGCTCCCTGTCACTCTCAGATCCCCTTTTCCACCCTGCAACTGGGCAGGAGACTAATTTGGCTGGAAATGGAGAGGCACAGATGGTGCCAGGGTACTGTCTCCAAACATACCAGCTGCTATAAACCTCGGAGTTTTTGTCCATGTCTCCAAAATGGCTTTCTTAATAGTTCGTGCAGTGGTGGAAAGGGAAAGAAGTGAGACGCACTTTTTCAAGTTTTACGCCCTTTTTTTTTTTTTTTTTTTTTTTTTTTTAAATTTATTCAGTAGATTCCCAAGTTCCCAACAGCTTTCCCCTGAGCTACAGCAGCACATTAAACTGAGTTTACTGGAAGATAATCACAGAATAAAAAACAACAGGCATTTGTCTTGGTTTAAAAATGAGTGTACTGATTCACTGGGAAAGAAAATATGTGGCAATAAATGAGGTCTTTCTAAGACATCTGGGGTTTGTAAACAATGAGATAAAGTAATCAGAAAGCAAAGACAAAGATCTTCCAAGCTCTGAAAGACCATTTATTCCACTGGGTATGGGTCCTATTCCCTCTATTACTTATACACTCTCTGTTTCTGAGAAACTAGAATTTATATAAAATTCGGAGTTCAGTCTGAGAAAAGGAAAAAGTCTATTTGTCCAAAATTGGTAGTTTCTCAAAACCAAACTAACCAAAAAAAAAAAAAAAAAATTAGTTTTAAACTCAGTTAAGAGAGATCTTTATATTTTTCACAGTTAACTTTCACATATTAAGTATAGAATAAAAGATCAGGTAGGTGTCTTCTGGTAAGAAAGCTTTTATTTTTTCTGATAATGTCCGTGATTTTGCTCTTGTGTACATTTCTGAGGTATATCATGGGTCTTGGATCCAAAAGTTATTTTCCTGATCTATTGTTAGTAGTAGTAAATTATGTGATCTCATATGGAAATTAAGGAATGTGTGATATGCATTGCTTACTTCAACTACATGTGTATCTTAGTGATTAAGTATATATTGATATACTTTCTGCTATACATAGTTAAAATGCAACTATATCATGACAGAAATAAACATAATAAAACTCATTCTCCACATGGGTTGTGGGCCTACTGTATTTAGTCTCCGTGAAGATGTATGAGTAGAAAAAGGCAGCATTTTAACATATCAGATCTGTCATACTTTATTAGCATGAATATTACTTGCCTCTCTCCAACTTATGAAGAAACGTTTATCCATTTCACATGAATATGCAAAATCCCAGTACATTTCTTATGTTCTTCTTTGTAGTAATTGATTTACCTCTCTGTTTAAATACAAACTACTGTATTGATCTAACTACTTATCTCTATATCCATGTATGGGCCCACCCATCTGTCCACTATGCTTAATTTCTTTTATGATTCTTGTTGTTGAACATGGAAGATGCAAAAGAACAAATTTACTGTGTTTATAAAATGTCTCCAGCTTTCTTCTACAATTTCAAGTGTGTATCTAAGAATCCACAAAACACAGTCTGAAGCTAATAGGCATTAGAGTTCATGTTCTTGATGGGTCTTGGGGTCAGATTCAAGTAAAAATAAAAATGAACCTTACTCCTGGAAGTGTGCTGCTTAAATCATTTGTCCTCTTTCCCCAGATAACAAGTGTTTTAATGAGAAAGTGTTGCGTTATCTAGCTCTGAAGTTCCACACTGGTGTTGTTGAAATGATACAATGCACTCAGAGCTTGTAAATCAGAGTATTAACCTGCTAAACTCATCGATTAGCCTGGGACAGGTGTAGGATATAAAGCAAGTTGGCAGTTTGACTGAGAGGCAACTGATAAATACTGAATGGATAAAAAAATTTTGTCCTCAATTACTTAGTCTCTTGCCAATCTCCTGTGGGCATGAGATTGCCACTCAGTCCCAGAAGCTTTTTGCTTTAGGCCAGTGTGAGAAGACTCAAGCAACCTTTTTGCCTCATTTGAGAAGAACTGGGAGAATGTGTAAAGTGGAATGCAACCCATTGTTCAGATAATTTTGTAGAGAATCAGAAATGTTTTTAAAATACCTGTTTCCTGGAAGCAATGGATTTTTGCTTGGTAGATGCTATAACACAGCAATATATATATATATAACACAGCAATAACACTCATATTTACCTTTGGGTAAGTACTACTAGGAAAGAAAAATTTAAATGTAAGGATGGGTTCACTTTCTGAAACAGGTGTCCTTGTCTGTGGTTATCTGTCTGCATATGCCACTACTCTTAGCATGGAAAATTGAAAATCAAGAGAAACTTTCTATATGCATAGTTAAGCTCCATGGGTATTTATGTATTTAGATTTAAAAAGACAAAATTTTTACATGTAATCCTAATTCAAATGGGCATATGTTTTAGAAAATGACACAAAGTAGCAGAAAAATTAAATTATGATTTTATTTTCCTTTATGTGCCGCTACATTCCCTGTAGCTTACTAACTGAAAACCAAAACACAAACCAAGAGAAGAGAGGACAGTAACCATAGATTGTCTTTTAGATATTTTTCTTTATCATGCAGATGCTGGAAACAGAGAATATTTCATTAGAAACTATTCTAAAGAGATTTCTTGTACTTTTCCTGAAATCCAAGAGGTATCGCTAATATTCAACATACTGGAGGTTTTCCCTGTCTTGCAGTTTATCTGACTAGGTATTCTAACAGTCTGTGATGGTTATTCACCAACCACAAGGATGAGTCAAGCAGAGGAAATTAATTCATCATTAACTAAGATGAATTCACTTGAGACATCTTAGCAATCAAGACGGGTTAAAATATGTCGCTGTTGCCAAAGAGGAAACATGCAGAAGTAGGCATGGGAATAATGCCCATATTTTGCTGGCTCTGGAAGCTTATTACAGAAGAGCTAAACTTACTTCTGTTCTAAGCATTTCGGATGCAGTCAGTTGGGAATGACAATAAAAGCACAAACCATTCTTCATTATAAAAGAGTAAAATCTGAACAGAATTAATATCTGGAAATCCCCTGACTTGTAACAGTTCCTTCTATTTTTAATTTGAAATGCATTTTGTACAGCTGAAATAGAAAGGAGCAGCTAAGATAGTTAGGCTATAAAAATGTTCATTAGTGTATAATGGAAGATGAAGTTCAGCTTTAGTCTCCAGCATTAAGCAACACCATCCTTGGCTTTTTATTCATAGCAGCTGTAAGGTGTACATTTTCTGTTATGTCCTGCAGCATTTTAAAATATTATACACCCTGAAACAAATCTTCTCAGGATCACAGTTATTCTAAGATAAAAAAGGTTCCTCACTGTCTCTACACACAAGAAGGGGTTATAATTTTGGTATTTGCTTTTCACAAATCTGCAGGAAATGTTGAAATAGTTAATGTAAGGGAAAAAAAAAAAAGATTAAAAAAATATTTGGAAATGTTGACATTAACTATTTTTAGGTAAGCAAAACACTAGGTTAGTTGCTTAAATGCTTCTCAGTTTTTGTGAATGTGAATGGAGATGAAAGATTGTGGTGGGGAATAGAAGCTGAAGTTCAAGAGCCTGTGATGATCACCGGGTAGGAAAGGGCCACCTGGGTCTGCAATTCTGGTAACAACTAATTTTTTTTACCTAACTTTTACAGACTAACTTAATTCGTGGCCAATTTGTACCCATTTGATCTTGGGCCAACATCATTAAATTATTTGTTTCCAGTCCTTCTGTGGTCCCAGTCCTATATGTAACATGTGAAAAATGTCCCCATTGCTGAGTGTGGGTTACCACTTCATGAGACTACTTAAACCTTGCTTTCTTTACCATTTTTCATTTCACAAACTCTTTCATCCCCTGATGGTATTTACATCTCCTACAGTCTTGAACATCTGAGACTGTGGTGGACCAGAATGGGCAGATTCTTCTCTTTATATCCCAGTGTTCGTGACCCCCCTCAACCAAGCTCCCGGGGTTCACCCAGCATAGCAGATGAAGCATTTTCCACCATTTAATGGTATTCTTTACTACTTGCCAGTACTCTAAAAACTAGCTGAACTCACTGGATCAGTGCAGTTTCAAACTAATCTCCAAGCCTGGGTCTTAGAGCTTCAGCTGAACTGTAAGTGCATTGTTTTGCAGAAAGTCTAAGGGTGACCCACAGAAATTTTGCACTCAGACTCATGTCCTCTGTCTAGGGTACAAAAAGAGTAACCCATCTTGGCCCTTACATTGTCTCATAGCTAGTATTTCTCACCCAAATTTGTTGAGTCAAATTCTCATACCGGACTGACTACTGACTGTCAACAACTTATTTTAAACATTTTTAAAAAGTGACTTTCTCATTGCTTCCTGGTGTGTGGGTTCACAATAGAGTGCATTTTATCTGTGCAACTGTACAGCTACGTTTGAAGGTAAACCAGACAGTGCTGGGCTTCACACTCCTGTGTCTAAATTGCCTCTGGTCTCTAAGCTGACTAAATAAATCAGGAAGCCTCTGAAATATGCCAAGGTAATTTCTGTGATCATGTTGTTGTCATGGCCAGTATTAGAAGGTCAAGAAGGGCATGGTAGAACTTAAAGAGAAAAGAGAGATCATCATCTTCCAATCATCTTCTTCTCAGCAATATGTAACCTACCAAACATCATAGCATGATGTTTTTAACTCTAAAATGCACTTTTACACTTCCTTGTTTTGATGTATGGATGTTTCTAGATCTCTGAATATCAGACTTCACAGCAAGAATGTTGGCGCTTTGTCAGCTGTCCTTTGCACCTTCTATTTCTGGATGGACATAAAAAACGAGCTCTAGCTCAGGTTCTGAGCAGGTCTGGATCATGGTCCTGTGCACAGATGAGTGGAAAGTCACACTGTCACACTGCTACCCACAGGCAGTGACTTTTCAGGTACTTCAATAGCACAGATTCACAGAAGAGAGCAGGATTTGTCTGGATGGCAACATCCAGTTTCCAGAGATGAGCTTATACAAAAAGGCTTTTTTTTTTTTTTCTAAAATTCAGATGAGATATACTTAAACTTGTATGTACACCTAGGGTAAAAAAAAAAAAACAAAGCCAAAACCAAAACAAACAAAAAAACCCAGCTGACTGACTGGTGTAAAATTCCATGGCAAGGAGAAATTCACAGCCAGGCTGACAAAGTCCAAAAACCTTTGTTGCCTAGACATAAGGGAGAAATAGTATGCTCTGCAGGAAATCGGTCTAATGAGGAAGTTGCACTCCAGCAAATTCTTGACTTCTTTGCTCATAGACTTCTGTGTTATGGTTCAAGACCTATCTCTGACAGAGAGTTTTTCATAGGAAAAGGTGTCATCATTGTGGACTGATGTAGACTGTGTAGCATTTAGGGATGCCACTTTTCCAGAAATATTCCAAAATAAATATTATCAAAATTATTTGTAAGCAAAGTAGTGACACAAAATTTCAAGAAATGTGGAAAAGAAACTTCCTTATTTCCCATTTTATTTTACTGCTATCTCATGGAAAAAAATTTCTCATGGTCCCTAGAGGATGTACACTGGGGCTAGCTTGTGCCAACTTTTGTCCTGAAGGTCAAACTGGGAGTTTGGTTTGAGGAGAGCTTGGGTTGCTACACAGCCATTTTGTTCTGATCTGCAGAGCCAGAAGGTTATGGCAATTGGATGGGGAAAGAAGACAAGTGAGAATAAAAGCTTAATTGAAAGAGAGGGGTGGCAGTCTTTCTAATGGGCCAGCACAGCTTCATAACAAGCAGGGATGTGATGATAAACAAACATCAGAACACTTCATTATTTTTTTCCTGCTTCTTATTGTCCAAGCTTTTGAAAAGAGACCGAAGGAATTTCAGCCTTTAACAGTGATCTTTGAACACACCTTGCTTCTCATGAAACTCCAGCGTGGCCTTCCCACACCCTTTGCTGTCCAAATAAACTTTATAAGGGAATGTTCTTTACATTCCCAGCCGAGTATGTATAGAAAAGATCACTCCAGCACAGCCCACTCCCTGTTGACTACAGTGTTTCCTGTTATTGTGAAGGAGTCACAGGCCTGCCTCCAGTCCAGACCTGTGGAGCAGTGGTGTCAGAGATGTTTTTTCAGGTGTAAAATTCCTGTTGGCCACACAGACCGTTCACACAGGATAAAAAAAAAAAAAAGTACATCTTCAGCTTGGCTTGGCATGTCTGTTTTCTCAACACTGTGCTGAACCAGCTCCTCTTCTTGTGGCAGTGATGAAATTAGGGAATGTGGAAGGGAGTTAAAACCCCATCCTGTTGCAATAGGAAATGTTATGAAAATCTGAGATTTCACTTTTTCTTCTCATTGCAGGTCAGCTAGGGCAGAGAGAGAAGGAGAAAGAATTTTGAGTTCAAGGACTGCACGTTAGAAAGGCCTTCTTTTTGCTGAAAGAACATGGCTGAACTTTCTTCCTGAAGAAGATTTATCCTGTTGTGATTTCAAGGACCCTTAAACAAGCCAGCATTAATGTGCTACCCACATGAGATATCAGCATAGCATCTGCATAACAACACTAACATGGTTAATGGCTGTAAATACTGTGTTGTATTATGAAAAGGTCACTGTGAGAGAGTATCCTGCTGGGCTAGAGCTTATGCAGGTGCTGTGGGTGTATCCATAATAATATCATATCTCTGATGGCAGGGAATTTTTTGGAAAAAACCTTCCTGGTCTCAACCAGGAGAAAACTCTGCATTCCATAAACTTATTTAACCCCAGCATAAATGTTTTTACAGTGTAGTAGCTACTTCATTGAGTTAAAAACTCATGTCACTGTCACTTCAATGTACTGGCAAAAATATGGGGATTTTTTTGTTTGTTCTTGGGTTTTTTTTGTGTGTTTGTTTTTTTCTTAGATGGATAAGAATACTGCTCCTTCTTAAAATTATTGCTTTGCTGAAATGTAAACTTGCTTGACATTACTTTTCCAGGAAAATGTGACAAGGAAAACTTTGGTCTGCTTGAAATGTGAAAAACCATCGCTGAAATGTGTTTGTTTTGAGGGAAAGCTGCAAGGCCTGAGACCTGCTATTGCAATGAGGGCAGTCTAAGAGTTCAGATGATCCATTTCTTCATTCTTTCATTTGATCTTTTCCTAACAATGGTTCTTCTGTTTGTTGAAGACATTCCTGAAGCTGACAGAACAGTCAATACTTCGTATTAAAAAGCAGGCTTTTAAATACTGCACGTGGGAAAATAAATGGTTATTCAGCATGTTTCTATAATGTCATCAACTCTGCTCTGCTGTTCAACACGGATGCCTCCTTCTTTGGTGAATTCATATCAACAGGGGTTTGAGGTTGGTGAGCAAGTCCAGAAAAATACAAAGGAGTGCTGAAGAAATTCATGGCGTTTCCTAAGCACTCTCCATGTTTAAATTTCAACACATTCTAAGCAACTCCATAACTGTGGGAAAGGGATAATGATGACAGTGAAGTCATAAATTTCTCTTCTTTTTATAATATTTTTTTTAGCCTAGAGAAAAGAACATCGCTGAAGGAATAAAGTCCTGAGTTTTGTGTCTGATTAATCATAAAAGTTACCAGTGTGTTATTCAGATACAGTAACTGTCATCTCACACCTATCCACACATACATACACACAAATACATGTGAATACATACTTATGAATAACTATCCCTAGTCTTTCTACTCAAGTGATAATAAGTGAAGAGTCTAAATCAGATTGGGCTAGTCATGTGCTGAAACACTTTATTTTTATACAACATCTTTCATGCAAACATATAGTGAAATTCTTCAAAGCCAGTTTATCTACACATTCCTGAATAGTGCAACTAAACTGCTCAGCTTTACAGGAAGCATCTGTAGATATTGCAGGGCAGGGGTGAAGATGGAAACAATGGCCAAGTTTCAGGAGGATGATTGAGTACTGGAAAACTGGGAAGTTCATGCAATGGGATATGCACATATTTAGGCAGTTGAAGAGGCTGTGCCCACTGAACAGATGACTCCTGGAAGGAATTTAAAGAGAATTAGTGGGAATAGCTATTTCAGATGGCAGAAGGAATCAACATAGAGAGCCAGTTCCTTAGGCCTGTACTGTCTCCTTTCAAGTCTGAAAAACATTTCCTTTCTGTCTTGGATCTTTTGTATCCAAGAGCTCTTTACCCTGCTCAGGTAATAGTCCAGAAGTAGTGCTCCAAGAGGAGAGAAACTGGAGAGTGCTCTGCTCACAGCCACTCTGTTACTCAGGCTTAAGTAGACATGACTTGCAAACTCTTTGGATATCGTGGATTTGTGCTGCTTAGATATTTCCTTAACCTACATGAGCCTACCCCACAAACCTCCTGCCTTGTCTTTTTCGGAAGTATTCTGGCTGTTAAAGCATCCTCCAGCTTGTAAAGAGGCACCTCTTGAGCATTCACTATTAGCAGCAGAAAGGACATGTAACAAATCAAAGACAGTAAAAACCAGAAGTAGGTCAGAGTGGACTTTGAACACTGACAATTTGAAATTATTTGTTTTAGGCACTAGTGGACACATATTCACATGAGAAATAATAGAAAAATTATCATGATTTGGCAACAGGCATTATGAGGAACTGAGTAAAAATAAAATTGTTTGAATTGGTATTTTACTTGTTTTCATTATAAAGTGTCTTGCAAAATTGTTCTTATGATGCATGTTCAATAGATGTGAATCTGGAAAGTTAAAAAAATCTCCGATTTCCACTTGAAAATAACAGGTACAGCAAGTGCTTGAGTTCATTTTTTGAGACTACTCTGAGAAGTTTAGCTCTTACATGCAAAACTCAATTTTTAATCAGATGGTGGAAATACTTATGTTTTCATTGTGGCAAATGTCTTATAGTGATTTTGCTGTTTCCTAAATATTCTCTCTCTTTGGGATCTGAATCTCTTTATTTTATCTAGTCTTTTGTACAGTTTTTCTTTAGCTTCCATTTATTTTCTGATGCACGTTCTGATGTCTGTTAGTAATTTTTCCATAGGGTATGGGGCATAGCTATTCCTTGTGTATTAACCCTTCCTGACATTTCAATATACATGTAAAAACTTAATTTTCTGTTTCATAAACTGAAATTATGATGATGATAGGATTCTTCAGTAGCTGCAATTAAGAACTTAAATCCAGAAACAAACCTCAGCTGGGATCACCAGTGACCTTCATATCTTGCTGTGGATCAAAAATTCAAGAAAAGAAAGGAAAAGGAAAGGCAAAGAAAGTTAGTACAGGGGCCTTTGATCTTCTGTGCTTCCTCGTCAGCTGGGTTAGGTGAGCGTAGGTAGGAGCTGGGCAAGCAGCAAGGGACATTACTGTATTGGGAGGTAGGAGCTTAGAAGGGGTAAGTAATCACTTATTTGGTGCTTATTAAGTCAAGGAACTTGGGAATGACAAATTGAATTTCCAGTTATCTGTTCAAAAACAGATGGTCACATTTCAAAACACTTTATTGCTGGCATGCTAACTTGAAAGGTCACACAGTGCTCTCAGCTGAGCTTTTCTATTGTTTGTAATTTCTGCTTGCAGGCAGAGAGCAATATCCTGCACATTCTTTTGCCTGTGGTACTAGTGACTTTAATCTGATATAAGTATGGCCTGCCACCCCCATTTGGATTTCTTCTTCCTCCTCTGGCTAGGCATGAGTATTATTGCAGTTGCATGGTGATCAGACTCACATTACAGATGCTGGTTTGGGTACAGTTGATGGTGGTGGGAAAAGGCAACATGAGGAAACAACAGACCATCCTTTCTGGCAGCAGGCAGCATTTACAATGGATCACAGTGTCTAATAGAAGGTCTTAAAGTAAAATCTCCTTCAGCGCCATGGATGAATTTTAACAACTTCGTAGTTTTAATGCAACATTACTCTCATGCATTTATTGTATTACTGCCAAGTGTAATCAAACCTCTAGAAGGAATTTCACAGCAGACAATGCTAAATCAGACAAACAAAGCTGTGACATCCTTAACACACTATATCTGGGTCTCATGGCAAAGACTGTTTACTGTAGCAAATGATCAAATGCTATACAGAAGAATTTGGAGATACTTCATGTTTATTGTTCTTTGGTTTGTTTGCCAAGGCAGCAATGCAAGTAATTAACTGTTCAGTCACATCTAAAACCTAGTAGTAGGGAACTAAGAACATGGGCAATAAGTCTTTTTCTATCTCCTGGCTGATTTTAGCCTCCTACTTAACTACACACTACTAATATGTGAAAGATTTTTATAGTAACAGAGAAGTTAGAGATGCAGAGACTGTTTTGCAGTCATCTGTTTCAAATACCATTTCTTGTTAATTTCTGCTCTATCCATTTTATTTCTTCAGATTACTCTAGGTAATCCTTGTGTCCTCTTACTTTTATATTTATCTACTGAAGAGCATAATTTCTTTGAGTGTTTGAATTCTCTCCATAAGGCCCATGTTTACCCACTGGTCAGCTTTTAAGGGTTGCTTTGCAGACTTTTCACTTAGAAGGCTCAGGCACAGGGAAGCAAGGAAGAATCTGGCAACACTAAGATACAGGTTACGAGCCTTTCTCTGCATCTGCTCCAAGGGACACGCACGCACGGATCACAGAAACCATTTAACTTTCCAAAAATTAACTGGCAGATTGTGATCTAAAAGAATTAACACCTGCAAAACATTTCAGATAAAAAGGAATTTTTGTGCATGGTCAGCAACACCAGTTTTCCTTGGTCGATCCTTTTTACTAGACACTGTTACATACATACCAGCAGCAGCAAATGCCAGAAGCGTCTGTGGCAACATAAATTTCTTCCATTTCCCTCCTACCTTCTAACACAGGTTGTTGTGGGTTTTTTTGGTTTTGGTTTTCTTTTTGGTTTTGTTTTTTCTAGATATTTTTTTGTTGTTTGTTTCTGGGTTTTTTGTTTGTTTGTTTTTTCGTTTTAAAGCTACCTCTTCTGATAGTTAACAGAATACTGAATTCTTCTATTTGGAATAGGATAGCCTCTACTCAGAAGTTCTAGAAGCAATTGTTTAGCCATGCTGAGCACTGCTGCAATGGTACTTGCTCTCCCTCACCAGAAATAACACAATGAACCCCAGCCCATTCACAGTCAGTGGGGAGGCTGCATCTCATGCTACCATGCACAAGCCCTCTCAGGCTTCCAAGCACTCTCCAGCTCAGGGTTTCTTCTCTTTATTGTGGTATGTGGCAACAAAAATGAGATTGGAACAGGTTTTTTTTTGCAGATAGTGGACCTCTTTGAGGTGTCTGTCCAAAGGGGATTTGTTTGTGTATTCACACACGTGTATATAATGCATCCAGACCTGGACAGTGCCTGAGTGGCTGCTGAAGAGGGTGCAGAAGTCACCCATTTCAACTGTATTCCTCCCCACAGCAAACACCAGACTCTTTGAAACAGACTCAGTGAAGTGATGCTTCTTCACAAGGAAATGGGTTAGATCTCAGAAAGAGGCAGTTCTCTTTCATCTCCACAAGAAGATGTGTGATGATCAGATTAGAACCAATAAGCCCACTGAGTTATTTCTGATATTTTCCCAGCTATCTCAGGGGATACTCTTTTTGTCTGATGAGCCCCATATTTTTCCTGTGAATCATTCATCTTATAGCTGTTGTTTTTTTCTTTCCCTTATTTTTCATTTCAGTAATTTTTTCTAATGTATTTTGAAAAGCAAATGAAATTATGAAAATATATTTCAGATTTCTTTTAGAACTCAAATCCTTTTTATTCTTTGCCTTGTAGTAGACTGGAATGCTGTTTTTCTGACCTATACTTATGCAGCCATCATTTTAACTTATGTGCAGGGTTAAAAGAGAGAAGCAGCTTTGTGTTGCTGTAAAGCTAGCTTTCCTGCATAAATTATATGATAATAACTTCTTTTTATATTTTTTTTATAACTTCACTCTTACGCTGTTTAAGCAAACAAGTTACACTTTGGCAGTCTTTTTTTTTTCTTTTTTTGTTTTCTTTTTTTGTCATTGGTTAAGAAATACCTCTCAAAGCTTATGTCTGAAGACAGCTGTAGTCAAGTAAGGACCTTGATTAACTTCCTTTGTTTTCTTACGTTAAACAATACAATGTGGTATCCCATTTTAGTTTTGCAGTGCCTAGGGTTTTAAACTACTATTGAATAGACTATTATTATCTTAGAAGACACCAGGAGCATGATTAAAGCTTGTGAAGTTATTTATATTTGCATGTGGTAAATGAAAAATGGAATTTTAATGTAAATGAGTAGAGAATGATTGTGTATAATTGTACTATCTTTCATGCTGCCCAATTTCACAATTGTGATGTCCTGGGGTGCAAAGCAATGAAAAAAAAAACACTATTGATTAGGAAATCTTTGCATTTTCAAAAGAAACTTCAACTGAGATTTTTTTTTTTTTTTTTTTTAATTACAGTATTTGGTAGTTGGTGTGGTTTAATGTACTCTGAGTTGAGGCAGAAATATTAGGAAATTTTTGTCTTTGGAATTATAATTGTCAGCTCATACACTTTGGCAGTCATTTCCTGGAAGTTTGCTTTGGTCTGCAGTAAGTAGACAGTACATAGGACAAAACTGATTGTTGTGGAAATACATGATCAAGCTGCCTGTTCATTCCAGCTTTTCAAAAGGGAATCCTCTTGTGCCATTTAATTTACAGATGTTTTCTCTGAGTAAAGCATTTCCTATTTATATGAATCAATATTTTCTCCTTTTATTTAATGTGAAGAGATTCAATGTGAGATGTGCTTGTTTAGAGCTATCAATGTGCTTAGCATTGTACAGTACTCAATAGCAGACAATTGCTGCCTTAGAAAGCTTAAAGTCTAAAAATACCTCAGCTAATGTTTCAGATTTTTTTCAGCCCTTAACATTCTCAAAATTTTCTTCTTGTATCTCATCTTAATACAGCTCAATTTCATAGTGCCAACCAAAGCAAATCATCTTAGTTCCTCTCTGTGAAAATAACCTGACAACAGGTAACAAATTCATTTTTAAATGAACCTTTGGGCTCAGCCCAGGGTGCATTGAAAGACAATGATGCCCAATGTTATGGACCCATCTAAGTTTTTTAAACCTTACTTGCCTGCTGCTAGCAATGCCAGAGAAGCATCTGCAAGCAGTCAGGCTACATTACCTGTCTTCCCTGTGGCTGTAGAGCACAGGTTGTTTGTATCAAACTGCTGGAGCTCTGCTTGCAAATGAAATAATCTGGGTAAGACATGTCACTCTGCCTGGTGCTTTCAGGAATAGATGTGTTCATTTGGAAGCAATGAAGTGCATATCTCTCCAGCAAGCTGCATTTTGAAGATGTGATATGCTTTTTTGCCATCAGGACTGTCAGCAGCAAGGTGACAAGATAAGTGTGATCTGCTGGTTTAATGCTAAGCAAATGGAGGGGCAGCGAGAGATGACACCATGTGCTAATGACAAAGGGACTATGGAAGAATGATGAAAAAACAAACTGTAACAGAGGCTTTGCACTCCACTGGATACTGCTTCTCTATTTTGGTTGTGGATATTTTTGTGTTTCTGCCTCTGTGGTTCCTCATTTGTAAGAACAACATCAGTCAGCACTGAGCTGCAGTGTCTCAGATTCTTTCTAGGGATTAAACTCCAGGTTTAACTTTTGGGCTGGTAGAAGTACCATCTGTTCAGTGTAGTTTGCAGGCAGAGTGGAGATATGTGTGTTGTGAGAAAACAGAATTTACTGTAAGAAGAGAAGGTAGAGAATATATTGTAATATCTTGTTAATTTTAGTTTTGTTAATTTTATTGCTTGAGAGTCCTTCTAAAGCACAAAATTATCATATCCTGTTCTATATGTGATGAATTAATGGAGGTCAGTTTCTGGTTGTCCTGCAGAGTGTTTGGACTATGTGATGGCCTTTTAGAGTTGATAAGAAATGAGACATTCTCTGTCCCAAAACTACCACTGTACTTTGAAGGCTACAGTAGGTTAATGCTTTGGAGAATGGGAGTATTTTAGTCATTTCATATCTTTAAATTTCCTGTGTCCTTAGCATGTGCTTTGTCCTCTTCAGGTCCATTCTCATCCAGTTAAATAACTGTATATAAAAAGTTGCTCTTACTGTCCTATCTGCTGTGAACACCATGCCACAAACAATTGCATGAGCCCTTCACACTTCTGTGTGTTTCAGACTAAGCTTTACATCCACTTACACCCATTTCACAATCACTACTTCTATTGCATAAACCAGAGCCACTTTTCTGCCTTGGCATGCTCCTGGATTACCCAGGTAGTTCTCATGCTTTCTCCTGTGCTTCAGCCTCTATGTCCTTGATTATACACAGGAATGGTCTTCGCCTTAGTCTATTTTTATTGTTTTCAAAGGGTTGAAGTTTTTCCTTTGATTAAAAATTGCAGACTGTGGCTCTTTAAGGAAGAAAGAACCATAAGACTGTCCCAGGGGCTCAAATCTAAGAGAAGGGTTAAGTGTTAGAAGGAAACACAGAGGTGCAGAAAGGGCCATCAGCTATACTGCTGCATAGAGGTAGTTGCTCTTTCCATTCCTGCTCTGTTTGATGCCAGCATCAAAGACAGGAGATCAGATTCATAAGTCATAGAAATTTCATAGCTATTGACCTTATGAAATACCTCATATTCCTCGGGTACTAACCTTACTGATTATCCATCTGCAGTCCTTCACTCTTCATTGTGAGCCATATTCTGTTATTTCTGAAAAGGGTTAGTGAATGCTAGGAACCAGCTGGAATGAACCTGTAGGACTTGAAACACCATGGAACTCATTGAGAAAAAAAAAATAGAATTTTTAAAAAAATTGTCATTGTTAAAAAAGGCTCATCTCAGCTTTGATTTGGTATATTCAGGAGGCTATGTACCAGAAATTCCTACGGATTTCATTCGTTAAGAGACCTGATTCACACATTCAAACAGATGACAGTGAGTAAAACTATGAAACTTTGCATACATGTTTTGTCACTTGTTATTTTTATGGACCTCTGACTGCAGTTGTAGCTTAGCTGGTTTTGTAATATCCCCTTATTGATGGACAAAAAACCCTTTGTGTGCTGCTGTTCCTCACAAGGGCCTGAGCCTTCCCCGTGCTGAGGGGGACACACAAGGCAGAGTCTGAGGAACAGGGATGGGAGACTTCACAGCTATCCCGTACCATGACTGTAACTCATAAATCAGAGCCTTGCAACTAAGGAATACATTTAATTCCACAAAATACAAAGAAGATGGAGTTTAGATTACTTCAGGAACAGAGAAGTGAGAAAACAACCTGTTATCCATCAGCTTTATCTCTCTGTTTCACGCAGCTCTTTGGCCGTCTTAGATCTGCTCTCTGAGATGTGCCTATGGGCAGGCTGTAATGTCTTTCAGTCAGATTAACATGATCAACAATTGATGTTCCTTAGTGTAGTTCATCAGATTGTGCAGATTTAATCCAGATCAGTCATGGACACATGGTCCCAACTCCGCAAAGTTAACTGTAGAATGTGATATGTGTGCTGGTTTTATTCCTTTAGGTTGCTTTGTGCCAGCTGCAGGCGATCAGAACACTTCTGACAAAGCATAAATCTAGAGAAGCACAAACAGACAATACCTGAGGCAAGAGCAGGTCTGCTAGGGGAAAATTACCTATTCAGAGTTGTCTGAACCAATTTGAAGTGGCGGAGCAAATTTCTGCCAGTCTAATGTCCTGTGCTGTGCAGCTGTGCAGTTTTGTACTTGGTGGTAGCTTTGTAGATGCCTTAAAAAACTCCTACATGCTTTCACACTTGATTTATCATCTCATGGTGTCACTGCGTTCAAAACTACAGAAGGCAGGTATTAGCTAACAAAACCTTTTTTTCACTGGAGCAATGTAAGAAGCAATTTCTGTTTTGCAGTCAGCATAACTGGATTTGCCTATTAAATTTTTTAAAAGTCAGCCTGCAAACAAAGGGTCCCAGTATATCTGTCTCTTTCTAATTTCTTTTTTTATTGAGCCTCAGAAAATGTTGAAGAAGCAATTGAACCTCAGCAAATGTTGAAGAAGCATGAAGTAGACTATTTCTTTACATTTGTGTTAAAAAGTTTCAGGTGTGCCATGGACCTTCTAGCTGTTGCAAGACAAAATATAGCATCTCTTTCTAATTTAATCAAGAATCTACAGAAAAGGTGGAAAAAGGTGGAACAAGGGAATGTAATCAGGCTCCCTTTATACTTTTTCTGAACTTTTTATTTGACACAATCTCATTTTTATCCAATTTCTCAATTTTTGATAGATGTCAATCAAGTTATAATCCAGAGATAAGAACATTATTACTTTCTACCCCTTTTCTCTTCTGCTTTTACATGAAAGGAAAAGCAATATGATGACTGCCTAATGAATTGTGTGAGGTAACTTTTATTTGAAATGATTGAACAAAAGCATATTACAGCAACAAGATGCATTAGTTGGATATAGCTTTCAGTGTTAGCAGGAATAGTATTTTATTACAGTTGCAATAAAAACACTTTTTTGTAATGTGTCTTCTATTCACTCACCTTCTACTGTATTTCTGAGGCATATCATCATTGAATCAGTGCAATAGGTCTCCAGGTTGAATGCAAAATAAGACTCAGGCAAATTAAACACCAGTTAAGTGAAATGTAAACACCTAAATAAAGAAGAACAATACACATCTCCTGAATAAACTTTAGGTTGTTCTGATCTGCAGGAAAAAAATCCTTGTATACCTTGAGTATGATTAATTTCTTTTACAAGGAGTACTGTTGCATTTTCTGGACTAACCATCTAGATGCCTATCTTTCTGCCCCTGGGGCACCCAGACCTGGAGTTAGGTTTATACTGTTGAACACAGATTAAGTACTATTTGCATAATTTTGTACTTAGCCCTTGACAACGTGTGGCCCTTATAAACCTGAGTTGCCACATGTTTGAGTTTAATGTATCTGAAATTAAATAAGTGCTGTCTTGCATCCCAGCAAAATGATGTTACAGCAAGAAACTGCTGTGCATCCAGACTTTATCATATGTACAATGATATGTAGGGTATGTGAGAGTATTGCAGAGAACTAGGAGGTATAAAGTCTGGTGGGATAGGGTTTCAGGAGAGCAGGATGTCTGGCATGCCATCCTGGTCCCTGACATATGCCATCTCCTCCACTGTACTGGGGCACTTACTGGACAAGCTCTAGCTCACCCATATGGTATATCTATTCTCCCAGTTCAAGAGTAAACCAGTATTTTAAGCTAATTTTAAACCTTGTGTCATAGCTGTGTTTCATTCTTCAGTGTAGAGGTCATCTGGGTGCTCTGTAGCAGATCTAGAAAGAGTTTTATGAGAAAGCATACAAGAGGGATATTAGAGTCTGGTGCCCAATGTAAGAATAGTATTTAAGTGCTTCCTTAACAGTGATGTCAAAGCTCACATGTCTGAGAGATTTGAGATTCACTTCCCCAAAATTTCTGACTGGGTGGCTAATGAGTTACAGTACTCCTCATGTCTGCTCTGGGAATCACATTCTAGATATTTGATTATTTCCAAATTACTTCAGTGATAAATGATTTTACTTGTCCATAGCCTATAGAAGACTATGCAAACAAACTGAGAAAGAAACCTCAGATTTATGAACCATTCAAAAAATGCTTGGCAGTAATTCTTTAGTCCACTAAAGCACTTTAATACAGCCAGTGAACAACAGTAAATCGCATATCATCTGAGAAAGCTTAGGTAGATTGTCTTGGATCACTCTTCAACTTTACCTCTTGGCATTGCAAAGAATGTTTTTAGGAATGTTTTTCCTCTGTGATTCCCATTCGCAGTGACTAAAGCACTTTATGCTGCTTAAGAGTTGTGCTGCAGCTCTGTCTTTTGCAGATGTGTGAATGGAAGAAGAGAGAATCTCAGAAAACTGTAGCTAGCCCTCCCCAGTAAGTTAATTGAAATTTTCAGATACATAGGTTGCAGGCAATTTGAACACCTTTTAAGACAATCTGCTCACCCTGTCACATACAGATTTCATAATGCAGTGGTACTGGGGGCCTACTTCACCATTGTTTTTTTTCTTCTTAATCTTCAGCCAAAGTGCATTATTAAACAGTGGTGGGACTGGCAGTTTATAGCCTCTCAATCCACTTGTGCTTAGAGAGATGGAGAGCAGGGATGATTCTTCTGATTCATCCACAGGGGCTTTGTAAAGCCTTCTTTCCCCTCAGAAGCCTTTCCATTCGACACTTTCTCACCTCTACGCTAATGCTTTTGGGACCTAGGTGTGAAACCAAGAAGAGAAATGCACCTGTTTGCATAGTGATTTTTTAAATGTTAATAGTGGGAAGTATTATGTAGCATGGCTATTGCAAACAACTGGAAGTTTAGCTTGGCAAATGGCAAGTGGCCTCTGCACATAATTGTTCCTCACATGTGGAAAATCCTAGCATGACAGAATCGTACATTTAATAACTGACACCTTGGTGGAAAAAAGCATCTCAGAAAACACAAAATGAGGTTCTTTGAAAAGCAGGTGGTTGGACATGAAGATAACAGTCCTGAGGAATTTAACAAACAAGTTGTTTGTAAAGTTGTTTGAGGGAGAATAAGAGAAGAAAACTTTCTTTACTTTCTTTTTCATGTTTTCAACATCTTCATTTCGTGAGAAAGCTGCAGTGGTAAGTTTGGTTCCTTTATACATCAAAGGGTAGCTGTAACCAGTTCTGGAAGTGGGTTAACATGTGATAATTAAGTGACTTTAAATATTAATCATGCTATTTAAAAGTAACATTGGCAAAGAAAGAGATCCCTAATGAGAAGTAAAATTACATTTTAAACACTATTCCATAAAAAACGGGACCTATTCAAGTGTTTTCTTTGAAGCCAGATGAGAACCCATCCAGTGTCTGAATACATTCCCAGGGTGCTCTGGGGAAGCCAAATTCTTTTCATAATTGTTTGACAAATTTCTTCCAAGACACACAGTGCAGAAACTTAAAATGCATTTTTCCTGTCATGTGTCTGTGTTTATGGGTGAATACCATATGGACTCGGGTCTCAGCTTTTCTCATCTGAGAAATGCAGAGAGAGGACTCCACATTTCAGTTAACTGTTTCCTGTAAAACAGACATAACATGTTCATGTTAAGGAAGTAAAAATGACAAAGCTGTTTTAAGGTAAACAAACTGATGGCTGAAATTTTGTTCCTTCAGGGTCTGAGGTATTTTTGCTCTTGTTATTCACATCTGGATAAAAAAGACAGAATAGGTATCACAACGGTTAACCTCAGCTTTTCTCAGGGAAATAAAGGCAGGCTTTGAATAGGAAGTATTTACATAATTTGAAGGCTAAGCTGAGCCTGAAGGCAGTGATCAACTTAAAGATTTGTCCTACAGTAGCATATTGATATGAATGTAGAAATGGGGCAGATGTTCCTGATTGACAGAGTCAAGCAAGGCTGTGTTTTGAGAAGGGATACTGAAAAATGATAAAAATGATAGAAAGCTTTTATAAAGTTGCTCTCCCTTGTAGTTTAATTTTCCAGTGGTTAAGGAAAAAAAAAACGGGAACATTCATTTAGATTGAATTGGATAGATGTGACTTTGTTCAGAGTCCCCTCCCATGCAGACCAGTGACTGAAAACTTTCCCATAGGAAACTAACATCAGAAAAAATACATTGTCTGGTTAATATTGAAAATTTGTGAATTCTGCCTTTTAGTTTTTTTCAGGTCATTCTTTTTTTCTTTTTTTCCTAGGGCATAAGAACATTCATCCAATACTGAAAATGTTGCTTAAAGCCAAATCCTTCTGTTCTTGTGCCAAAAGACATTTAATAAAATGAATGTTGAATTTGGTTCTCTGTCTTTTTTTTTTTTTTTTTTTTTTTTTTTTGGTGGTGGTGTTAAATATTCATTGACTTCAACGAGAGTTTTGTTTGGTAAGAGCTGAATTAAACTAAGTAGAAACATCGGGACTTAGCTAAGATACTGACTTCTCCCACGTCCTCAGAGTTCAGTATATTGGAACTGATTAAGTTTTGTAAAAGTCTTATAAAATGCAATACTAAAAGTTGATTTATTATTAAATGTAATAACGGAAATGTAAATGGAAAGTTATATAGACACAGTTCCTTACTTTCTTTCAAGTTCTGCAGTGCATAGAGGAGGTTCTACCTCTCCATACTTTTTGGGTACTCACTTCTTTTTGCAAAACTGTGGCAATATAAACTACTGGCAGGGAATTTGTGAAGCTCTCAGTACTGTGGAAGTGTCTTAAACTCAGCAGGTGGTAGAAGCACATGTAACTGGATAATCAACATGATCCTCAGAGTTGTGTTTATTGTGCTGATGTAATTTGTAATTCAATTATTAACGATGAAGGAGGAAAGCAGTAAAAGGTTGGGCAGGGTTTTGTTTTAAATTCAATTGGAAGCAATCTGAATGGAGAAGAAATTCCACTGCTAAGCATTTTGACCCATTTCTATACTGAGATGGTCTTATCATGAGGATAGCTGCAGTAAAATAACCTGGGAAGCAGAGTCTGAACATCAGTCTGCTCTGAAGTTTAAATACAGGTAGTTTTAAGAACATTCTTGTGTCTTAGCTGATCAGATGGCAGCTGACAGCAATGGCCCTGATCCTGTCCCTGTCGTGCTACTCGTGGAAGTGTAAGGGCAGCAGTAAAAGCATTGATAGCATCATTTTATGTCAAGAAATGGCTTCTTGCACTTGGAAGGATTCTCTGGCAGGATTAGCTCCCCATATTCTGTCCCTGTTACCTCTTAATTCTGCTTAGGGGTAATGTGAAATCTTAGTTTCCAAAGGAGAGGTACTGTTGGAAGATACAGAGCCTCTTTGTCAAGTTTTATTCTGTTATCTGTTCCATTTGTCATCACCTGTATATACAATATTTACATCAGCAGAAAAGTGTTACTTCTTTCCACAAACAAGTACTCTGAATAGAGTTCCACTCCAGCTGAAAAACTGTCAGAGGTTTGTTGTCTTTCTAAAAACAGATCATTAGGGGTCCACTATTTATAAAAGCCAAATTTGTATCTGGCCCTGTTCCATTAATGGATTCCAATTGCTAAATATGATTTGTTTTTACTTTGTGCTTTCCTCATTGTGATTTTGAGTATCTTTTCTTTTTGCTTTGTTTGAGACTTTGAGCAGATAAAGACTAGAAAAATGAAATGTATATTGTCCTAAGCAGATTCACTCCTAAACAAACTATTCCTCAAAAATTTCCAGAAGGCATCAGCAGCTCTTTAAGAAGTAACAGCCTAAAAAAATGTTATTTTTCACAGTTAAGCATACTTTGGTCTAAAGCTGTGCAAACAAGCCTCTGAATCCATTTGTTTTCAGGGACTGCTTTTGGGTGTGTGCTGATCTATAAATCAAAAGCATTTGAAACAATGTAAAAGAAAATGTTTTAAAAAAATAAATACAAAAGGAAACATTTTTCTCTTTTCCCTCCTGCAGATCGGGACACATTCCAAAGAAGCCAAAGGCATTACAGGGATGCAACACTTGAAAATGGGAGAAGAGATTCAAGACTTCCTGCTCCAAATCCCACAGAATTAGTGGCAATTTTCTCTTTGACCAAAGTGAGTTTTGGATGAGATCCCACACTCTGATTTTGGCAGGCAGGTTGGCTACCACAACACGATCCACTTCAGTTTGCAACAGGCAAGATCTAAGCTGGAGAAAAAGCATGTTGAAAATGAAAAAGTCATTGGATCTACAAGGACCTGGCCAGGATCTTTTGTAAATAATATGTGGCTCTTTATGAAACAATATATAACACTGGCAATGTAAAAGCCATCTAAATGGCTTAAAGACTTTGGTGTTGCATTGATGTGAGAGGCACTAAAACAAGGAGACAGTTAATGCCCTGCCTTCAAGATAACACTGCCACAGGTATTTTAAACCAGGCAGTTTAGATTGGATCTTACTCTATTGCTGATGTCAGTGGCAAAACTCATGGAGACCCCAGCAGTGAGAAGACCCAGGCAGTGGTGATGTGGGGAATTCATTTGGTCTGAAAGGAGCTGTGGTAACTGTGAACTCTCCTATCTCCTGATGTAAACTGACATCATCTACTCTTGTGTTCTACTCTTGGCTGACATCAGTGTGCAGTCATAAAAATATTGCCCACCCAGGGAACTTAAAACACTGGAGTGCAGCTGGAGGTGAAATCTGTGGATGAGAATACCAGTAATGAATAAAAGTTTTTTCCTGCCAAAAGCCACTTAAAAGACAAAATAAATAAATAAATAGCTGACTTGCTATGGCTGTTTTTTAAAAACCTAATGAAGCTGATTATTTTTGAAAAAAAAAAATCAGTAAGGTCATTTAAGCAGCTGTAGTTTTATTGTTTTTCAGCAATAACTTTGTAAGAAGAGTTAAAGGATAAGGCTGGATCAGGTGCTTTTAATCACAGATTCTAGGCTTTTTTCTTCAGTACATGACAGTACTGGCATTCATAGTATTATCTAAAATGAGTGTAAGAGCATCTTCGTCTGTTATCAGAATTGATTACTGAATATCCTGCCTATGAGGAAGATTGCTTCTCTAAAAATATGGCTCAATCTTATCCTTTGCATTTAAGGCAATGTGCTGTTTACAGCAAAATGAGCCCAGTGCAGCCATCCAGTAGTCCTGAGATCTGGGAGTAGAAGAGATTCGTGTCCTTAAGGCTGTCTTTTGTAACTTTTTGATTAGCGTTCAAGGGCAGAAACAGTACATACTTTTGATAATAATTAAAAAGTCCAGTCAAGATCAGGACGACAGTGTGTGTTTGTGTGTGTCACTGACAGGTAGTGCTTGGATCTGCAATTTGTTCTTTGGTCCAAGTCACTGCCTGCTTGCACTGTAGAAATCTTATTTACTCTTTTGGAGTGAATCAACTGCACCTCTTTTGAATCAAACCTCTGCTTTGTTTCTGGGGGAAGCTCAATCCAGGAACTTCAACAAATAAGCACTGTGATTGAGACTTCACAGTTCTGCCCTTGCAACCCCCTAGGAAATTTTTTTTCCACTCTTGGACATCTCCAAGACATGCAGAGCATCCCCCTGTGCTTAATGATATAAAAGCATGGCACCAGTTTTACCCAACACAGTCCTCACACTGTTTCAGGCCCTTTGAACTTAATTAAATACACAGAAAATAACGACTGTGTCTTAGGGCCTGAGGATACAGGGGGACCAGAAGAGACACAGGGCCAAGTGCTATGGAGTGTGTATGCAGTCAATGGTCTTGATCTCTTGGTGTAAAAGCACTTAGCAGGGTAAATTTTTGTCAGCTCCAAGCACTTGTTAGCCATGGTTAAAATGAATTTGTGAATGAAAGAAAATTAATAACATGATCAAGTATCCAGTATCATTTCAGGGCTCTCTGTTTCAGCTGCTGATACAAGCACTCAGGGAAGTCCCAGACTGTGAGGTTCAGCGGACCTGAATCTCTTGGAAGTTCCATATTGTAAATTTCCATTTGTTAAGGAAAAAGTGCCAAGTCACAGTTAGTTGAGTCAGGGGCATTCAGTATGATATGCTATAGCCATTTTAAAACCTGTGCCTCTCAGACACTTTCAATTTTATGTCGCCAGACTTCAAGTGTGGTAAAGTGAATTGAGAAAGCATAGGAAAGGTTCTTGTTTTCTATGTAAGTGAAGTAAAGGTCTTTGGGAATTATACTCGTAGTCAAAGAGCCTGTATGTTTTGGTCATCAGCCCTCCTTGGAGGTCTATGCTTCTGTACTGTAATTAATCTATCCTGCTGGATGGGTCAGTTTCTGAGTCTTATTTCAGCATGGTATAGCTTTTAAGGCAGGCTGAGGAAGCACAGAATTGTCCTCAGTTGCAGAGAAACTGTATATGAGGTATTTTGCCAAGTCTTTGATAAGAAAGAATGACCCTGCTCTCCAGAAGTATTGGGGGGATCTCAGGGGATGTCATCTCCACAAGGCAAAGAAATCATCTGTCCTTTAATGTGGCGGTGGATTTTTTTTAAGGGAATTTTGGGAGCCCCTGAGGTTCTCTTCCACCACATCAATGGTGGAGTTCAGCTGCACCTGCATCCCATTAAGACTGCTCTTTAAATTCAGGCAGGCCACCACACCAAGGTTAAATCTGATTCAAAGGCCCTTACAACTGAAGACCTCAATCCATTTTAAAAGATGAACAGAAGACAGTTTTGCATGATGGATAATGAAGACGAAGAACTAAGCTAAAAAATCTAGGTATAGGGGGTGTCCACCACACAGGCATATTTAAGAAAAAAACCCAAATGTTAATTAATTCTTTTTCTGGATTTTAGCATGTCATTTCATGACACATTTTTCCTGTTGGTAAATTTGCATAATGAAAAGCTGAAGCAATCTAGAAGTTTTGGGATGAAATATGTAAGTCTATTTCAGAGTAGAAAAACTAACCCAGTGACTTCTTTTGAGCTGTTGAACTAAATTTTATATCTTCAAAAGTTGTTTACGTGCTTCATATCTACAGACCAGAAAACATAGCCCACAAAGCTGGACTTGTCCCCATGACCCACTGACTTTTTGACATCTTGAGGTCATGAATCCAAAGCATGCACAAGCAGGAAACACAAGGCTTCTTCCAACCACATCCTGGTGTGTCTGCAGTGTAAATTAGAGCTCTAAGAGCTCTGGGAAAATTCATCTGGCAGGCATGCTGTGTTTCTTTTCCTTTTTCTTATAAACTGAGCTAAAGGGTTTAGGCTTAGTCTGAGTCTAATTAAAATTAATAAGAGTTAAACATAAGGGACAAAACAGGAATCAGCCATAAATGATTGGTGGTAGAGAGGAAAACCTGTATGTTGAGAAAGAATCTATCAGGAACCTCCTGCACCTCAGGACTGATATAAGTGATAAGATGTGATATGAAGATGAGGGAACTTTTATTAGAATTGCAATGCAGTGATGTAAGAGTAACAAATACTAGCCAAACAGCTGATCATTGTTCAGGCTAGAATAAGCACACATTCTTCCTTGCAGAGCAGTACTTATAAAAATGTCCTTTTTTTAAATGGGACTGCAGACATCTCAATTCCCAGTTCTGAAAGAACCTAATTTCTCTTACTTATTTACTTAGTTTATAATTTACTTATCTAACGACTGAATTAATTCTCTGCCAGAGAATTCCTCCTACCTCTGTCATGTCAACCAAAGTTGCAAGGAGTCACTCAGATGTCACTGACTGCTGAGAAACTATTATTGAAGTTTCTCAGATTGCTCTTAAAAATATTTATCTTTTATTAGGTTTCTGTGACTGAGGAACAAGTCAGACCAAATGAGACCTAAAGGAAAAAGCAAAAGGCATAAAGGCTTCCATAAAAGTCTAGCTTGAGGACAGTAATCTAAGATTCAAAGAAATTAAATTATCTTATCTGATGTGATTCTAATACCAGGTCCAGCTTAAAAATTGATCAGAAACTTCAAGGAACTCATCTGAAGATGACAGCACTGAACACTGTTCCATGAAGAAGTTTGTTAAAGGAGTATCATGGAAGGAGAGGTGCAGTGTGAAAGTGTGAAGCTTAAAAAAAAAAAAAAAAAAAAAAAAAAAAGAAATTGCTGAGATTCATTCCCATATATATGAAATAAAAATCAAGTAGGTCTGTACTTGCTGTTCTGGCGTTATTGATATGTATGATAACATGAAATCTTTGATAGACATTTATGAAATTCTGGTCAAAGGATGCTATATATCCAACTCCCTCTGTCCCTTATTCCTCAGTCACTGAGAACTAAAAGACTGGTGTTTTCTGAAGGGCAGAAACAAGGCATTGATACAACCAATATACCAATTGGGTTAAAAAATAAAAGTTATCCTACTTGAACCAATCAGGAAAGGAATTAATATAGGGACTCCAAGTTAAAGCATTACCTGAGAATCAGCCTGGAAAGAAGGCTTTGTGCCACAGCATTTTGACTCTTGTGTACAAAGCAAGAACAGGTGCAAGTGCAACTTGACAAATAAAATGCAAATTCTACATGTTTACAAGTCCTATCCAAGCATCCAGCTGTTCAGGTTCTTGAAGATCTCAGCTGGATAGATCATCGCATTTATGATCTGTTGATATGGAATGAAGGTGGCCAGCAACAGATGAGACTAATACTAACATTCAGTGTAGCAGGAAATCTCCAACTGACCAGAGCAAAATGTCAAACTAGACAGAATGAGATGAGGCATAGAGAACACAAGTTCAGTAATCAAAAAGAAGGCTGACTCATGGGATCAGAAAAATAAAGATCATCCTCTTGACCTTAGGATGTCTCATCACAGCCCGCCTATTCATATGGCAGTTCTTTTGACCAAGTAGCAGTTCATCAAATGTTACTGAAATCCACATATCTCTTTTTGACTATTCAGAATGAAGGATTGCCACATATAATATAGCGATGTTGCAAGCTGATATTCTGAGTTCAATTGTCTGATTTGGTACAATACATAAAGCTTTCCTCAGCGACACATCAGTAATGCCATAACTATTCCAGGATGTTGCTTCATGACTCTTAGTTTTGTTTTATTTTTGAGAATATTGATGGGAAACATTTGATGGACATCATTCAAAACATGCTGCAAACACTTCTAATTTTAATATGAAAATTCCATAATATGGTTCTTTTTGGATGCTAAGTATTAGAAACAACATGCTGTTTCCTTTATTTGTGCATTTTTCTTTGGCAGTCTTTGTATCCTTTCTTGTAAATAATAAGAAAAAATCCCATACCTTTAAATCAGGCATGTCTGGTATAATAGCACTCTGTTTAGTGCAGGGGGTTTATACAGTGGATGAATGGGTGCCTGTAAGCATGAGCTGAGCGAGAAGCCCTCTGTGTACAACCCCCACCCAGAGCAAGAAACCCAGTGTCACTGACACTATGGAAAAAGCCTTTCCATGGCTACGTCTGGAGCCCAATTCTAACACAAACAATTCTAACACAAAACACAAACAATTCTAACACAAAACTACCTGCAGATTACAGGATTCAAGAAATTTGGAGGCAATAGAAAGGTCACACAAACGGAAAGATATTTAAAGACTTTTGAATAAGATTTCTGTTTCTCCTTGACAGATGAATTAAAGCAAAGCAGAAAGGCTTTGCGTGAGCAAAGTTTATCACTATAAGGAAGTTTTGCTAGTGACAAACATATGAATAATGAGAAAGGCTTTGTTAGGTAGATTGTTTAATCCTCAGGAGGGTACAAAGGGTATATTGAACTAATATTTCATCTTTTCAGCGGTCACTGGTTTTATTTTTCTCTTTGTGTTAGAGAAAAAGTCAGGAAACTAATTCCTTCGTAGCACATTTGAGAAGTAAAAATGAACTGATATTAATGCTGTTTGGCTAGCCTGTACTTTTCACAAAAGGCAGTGCTGTGAGGAGCATTTTCTTCTTACTTTCTGGAGGCAGCTGAGTCTGAGGCTTTTTAAAATGACTCTGAAGAGACGAAAACATCGAGCACAGGGCTACCAGCTCCCAGGAAATAAGAATTAAAGACTGTAAAACCTAAACAAATACTTCCATCAGTAAAACTAGTAAAACAATTTAGGATATTATGACATTAACAGTTGCATATGAACATACAATGGTTTACTGGAGATGTACTATAGGTAAGGTAAATCAGTCCTCAGAATTTACTTTCAATATTGGAAGTCAGGTCACATATCTTCTTGGCAGATGGTGCACGAGTATCTTAGAACTGATTGTATTTCCTGGGGGATGCAACTTCACTCTCTGCAACTTTGCACAGAAGTGAAAGTGGAATATTAATAGAGAATCTCAAATCAGTAACTTCCTGAGAGTGGAACCATTTAAAAAATGCATGGTTCAACACTGCATTTTTACTGTATGTCCAGCTTTAATATCCAGTCAGTTTCTCCATTACCATCCACCATTATTACTGGTTTGGGCAGAAACTGAGTTTCTAGCAGGTGGGCATTTATGATTTTAAATATATTTATATCTTCCACAGTATGTTGCAAACCACTTAGCCCTTCAGCTGCTACAACTGTTTGCAGAGCTGCACTGCAGACCTAATTGTTGGAATGAGCCAGGTCAGAACCAATCATCCCTACCAAATGATTATTGATCTCAGGCCAAAGCAGAATATATTAAAACCCCCTATAATAGCTGTTTTACTGCTTTTTGCAGGATCAGCTGATTTCCTTTAATACCTTATTTCCAATATGATTGAACAATTATCTTGAGCCACTATCTTCTGGCTCAAAAGTAATTAAGTGATTAAAAAATATATATATTTTGTTGGATTGGTATTTCTGGTCTGTGTCTTCCCGTAGCTCATTCAGCTTGACTTTTTCCTTCCCTTGCCTTTCTACTCATATTAGTGGTTCCCTCCAGGACTTTCATTCTCACATTCAGTGCCTGAAGTATTAAAGGGGGTTTATGACCCATTCTTCCCTTTAATTGCTGCATAGACTCTCAGAGAAGGTAAACCTTGCAGTTACGGCCACAGGAGAAATGTTAAACAGTCTGTAACTTTGTACATGCCAGGTTTCCTCTTGAGCTTAATCCACCCACTGGCATGAGAAGCCTCAGTAGAATTAGTCTCAGAGATGGTAAACCTGCTTAACTTGCTGACAAGTTTGCTCTTTTCCAAAGGCAGATTTGAGGTCCACAGATTTTTTTTTCTCTTGCTGTGTCATGCTGAAGGTAATATAACAAAAAAAAAAAGAAAAAAGTCCAACAGAAGGGCCAGTTTAGACTTGTACCAAATACCTACAGTGGAAGTATGATGTTTGATCCACTATTTTCATCCTGGGAGGTAACCCTATGAAAAAAAGTCTCTATGAAAGAATAATTGTTGGAGAACAAGAAGAACTGGGGATTGAATAAATGGGGAAGAAGTCTGAGACTCAAGGTTTGGGCCACTTAAATACTATGATCCTGGAAATGATGCCCTCTCTGAAAGCCTTGGAAAAAGAAAGTTATCTTCTCCTTCAAGTGAAATTGCTGTTGCAGTGAGTCAAAAGAGCAGTTCTGTCTCTCCCAGCTCACCCCCTCAGGCCACACTGTTGGTCACACAGAGATACCTCTCTTAAGGAATAATGTCTTCCCAGATGAGAAAAGATGGCTTCAGCCATGGTACCTCACACCTCTTCAAGGTTTTCACTTGGATCTCCCACATCTGTGGCCATTTCTGGTGCACCAATAGTGGGGAGAGAGAGGAGGACACCTGAGCTGTGTCCCTGCAATGAGCTCTAGGACAGAGTCACAATGGGGCTACTCCAGAGGGGAGAATTTCAATCTGCTTTAGAAACAAATGATTTAAATTTTCCTTAAGAGAAATTCTACCTCTAATTATTGTGGTAATAATTCTTCTTTTTATGCAGAAAAAAGTTTTGATAACAACAGGACAGTGAGCTGAGGTTTCAAGGAAATTCAAGTGAGTTGTTTTTCCACAAAAAAAACCCCAACAAAACTAGCAAAAAATTGTGGAAGCAGAGATGATTCTAGCCTTTTCAAATGAAAATTAAATGACTCATAAATGTATTTGCAGAGTCTGAATCAAAAAGTGCCCAACAGTTGAGTTTTCTTCAATCTAAAGCATGTTTTTTGAGAGAATATTTTTCTAAGTGAATATGCTTTGTGACCAGAAGAAAACATTACAAAGTTCAGACCCATAAAAAAAAAAAGTCCAGTTATTTCAGAGTTCTCTATAGAATATGTTCAATCTTTTCTTTTAAAATCCATGTTTTTTCACTAGTCATTTCACAATGTCTGTGTGACGTGATGTTGTGAGAACATAACATTACCAGGTGGGATACCACTGAAGTAGTATATATTATCTCCCAGGCTATTCTTTCATTTTCTAGTATCCCCTCTTCCCCCATGACCCCTTTGCTCTTTCTTGGCCACCTCCCAAAATAATTCCCTTCTGTTTTCTTTTTTGCTGACAGTTTCCATTTAGAAGACCTTGGTTTCTGCCCCTTTGTATTCATTACAGAATATAAATCAGGAGATCTCCGATTAGCTTACTTCCTTGTTTTTTTTAGCCCGGATGATGTCAGGACAGCTTAGGGAATGAAGTTTATTGGTTACATTGTGGGCTCTCTGCTAGCCAAATCAAGAGAAGTCCAGTGTTCAAAAGAGTGTGAAAGGTTGCTGTAAACAACCATAATTTATATTGCTTTTAATCATGGTGAGAAAGAAAATTTACATGCTAGACATGAACATCTTTTGTTATTTGGCATTAGTTTAGCCCAAAAGAAGTGAAACTCAGTTAAAATGTCACAGCTCCCCTTTTGTTCTGCTTCAACCAGCCTCTGGTTTACTTAATGATTCATTTTTTGGTAGGTGTGTTTGGCAATATTGTCAGAACTATTACTTAAGACATTGCTTCAAAAAAGGTGTACTTTCTTGTCTAATAAAAGAAATGGTTAACTTATTTAAGATTCACAAGACTCACGAACCTTCATAGGGTTTAATGTTGCCACAGAGACTGGTCGTTTGTTCCCACATTGTGGTGGATTTCTTGGTGGCATTCACTTTTCTCCAAAAATAGGAGGATGGCTTGAATGTATCCTCAATCCTTTTTCTTACCCATGCTATACAGGTCTTTTTATGAAGCACATGTATTTTACATTAGCCAAAATAATGATATTTAATGGCAAGGCTAACCTTTATTATCTGAAAAGTCAGATTTGCTGCTTGGAGTTAAAATCACAGTCTGGTAGGAAAAGTCACAGCAGGTCATATACCCAGTGTTCTGTTTATTTATTAAAAAGCATGTTTTTGCCTTATTTCTCAGTCCATCACAACCAGTGTATTTTAAGCCAATATAATCTCAAGAGGGGTGGCATCCCAAGGAAGAGGCTCAAAGTTAACAATCTGCAAAAAGTTACAGTGAGAGACAGCTTCCAGGTAAACCTTCAAGCTAGACTTTTAGATCATCCCATAGATCCCTCTCCTGAAGTGCTGCTGCTGCTGCCTCTCAAAATGAAGCAGCACAGACTGCATGTCCCCAAATACAAAATAAATTTTTTTTCCTCAGAGCAGGGTCAACTACTGACATTCAAAATCGGTTTTAAATATGTACATCTCAGCCTTGTTTACATAATTTCAGGGCCTTACCTGAGACCCTGGGAAAAGCAGCTTGTCTTTGCTAGGTGTTCCCCCTAGTCCTGCTGTAAGCCTCTCACACTGAGGAAGAGATGGTTTTGGCAGGGCTGGGGCAGGCAGTCACAGTGGTGCCTGAGATGTGCCAAAGAGTAACCCACCATGTGAGGACCTCTGGACACTAGTGGGGATTCCACTATTGTCCAGCCCCACAGTGGGCAGGTGGGGCAGCTCTGAGTACCATTCCCTCTCCAACAATCTCCTGTGGCCCCAAACCCATTTCCTGGTAAAAAATTAACAAATTACGCAGGCAGACAAATGAACTGAAACAGGCACATGACAGTGAATTAAAGGCAACCTCTCCTGACATATGGAAGTTTACTTAACTCACCTTGAAATGATGAGGTGCTGTAGTGAGCTCTCACACCTGTATTCAAAAAGGGCTCCAAGCCCCCTTGCTATGGCTGTGGTCTGTATGGAGCTTTTATACTCAGCGTGGTAGGTCCTGAAGTCTGCTTGCCCTTAGCTGAAGATCTTGAAACCTGCATTTCAGCTCTGCATGGCTGAGATTCTCTGAACGTTTTAGCAAAGAGGCAACAATAAAATAATATTCGGTGATCTTTCACTTTCCTGACTAAAAATTAAAAGTAACATATTTTTTTTTCGTGTTTGAATCAGGACAAATTGAAAGCTAATGCTTTGTTCCACTAAAGCATCATTCCAGTCAGAGGCCTATATCTGAAGATTTCTGGAAGTTCATTAGTGTCCTTGGACAAGATATCTCTCAAAATAAAAGTGAATGTAGCTGAAATCTGCCTTAATTTCTTTGAAGTCTAGAAGTAAGTTTTAGGGGTACAAGAAGCACTTGACAATTCAGCTCAGAGAGGCACCAGGTGTTTTCTTCTGGTTTAAGACCACGAGAAACTAAAAAGTTTCTTGTACCTTGAACTATTTACATCATGTATACTGGCCAGCTTCTTATTTATGAGTCTCAAGTGAACAGACCTTGGTTTGTAGAATGTAGACAAAATGAGTGTTAGGAAACCTATTATATGATTAATGAATAGTAAAAGTTGAAATTTATAGAGATATGCATAGTTATTCATAGGTTTATGCTGTTTGAAAATAAACATTCAAACATTGTTTTTTCCTTGCCAGCCTTACACATTTTCTTAATGCCTCAAGTCTTTATTTCTTAGAGCATAGAAAACAGGATATAAGAGGTAAACTAGATCCCAATTTACACTGAGGATATTCTAATAATTTCCTACTGGGCAACCAAGAATGTTACCACAGAAGCAGTCAGCCAAAAGGAATTGAAATCAGCTCTTTTAACCAAGCTCCAAATTTTAAAGAAAGCCTGCAGAATAACACAAAAAACCCAGCACTTTCTCTATGTCCTTCAACAAACTACTCAGTACAGTTTCACTGCTGAGCTCTCCTCCAAACTCCTCAGCTGATGGCTGCAGCTAAGAATTTGGGGGCTGCAGTACTGAGGGTTTTTTCCCAGATGGAAGATACCTGCTCCTCTAGCTTTGCTGGTTTAAAATGGCCTTGGGTTAATATGGAAATGGAAATCACCAACACACTGTTCCAAACCTACTACCTGTGGAAATACCTATATGACTGCTGGCTGGGTGGGCAGTCTGGATTATTCCTGCAGTTAAGAGATCTGATTCCAAGGCATGCAGGCAGGCTGGGGGAGGGTAAAATTGCACTGCCTCTCCCTGTGCTGAAAACCTATTCTGCAACCTTTGTCTTCCTCTGCCACTGTTCTGGCACCTTTCCTGTGCATAAGGACATTTTTTCAAAGACCTGTGTGGTTCTGGACATATAAACAAACATGAAGTCTCTTAAATCCCACAGTTTACAGGCCATTCTGTTAAAAACATTCTTGTTGGAGAGGAAAAGCTTAAACTACCTATGTAGCCAGAAAAGCTATCTAGGAGTTTTCTAGATAAAACATAAATTCCCCTCACCATAATTACTGTGATCACTTATGCTAAATCCATCAAATAGCTTTTCTGTAAACAAACTTTTTGTTAGTGAAATTAGAGGTCATCACCACTGGTATGTTGGGATAGATCATTAGCTCTGATAAAATTGGAAGTTAGCCAGAAATTTTACCATCCCTATTAAAATTATAAAATGAGTCTTTGTGTGAATTGAAGCAACCCTTTTTTGTAACTAAAGTTTCTAAGAATGTTGTCTAACACTGCCACTAAATATGCTAAGTGGGAGGGTTAATTTCTCTGGTTTACAGCACAAATTAGAGAAATGTATCTGTTATTGAGCCACTGGCTCTCAAATAAGAGGTTGGGATTCCAGCATTAGGTTGTTTAGACTGGCACTTAAGGATGCAAACCAGATAATTGCATTCCTGAATAACAAGCTGGATGCTGTTTCTGAAAGATTAATGTCTCAGTAAGCAGATAAGTAAAAATAAAAGTTTCCATATCCTTTTAATCATTTAAAATGTTTTACGTTTTGCATTTTTTTAGTTTCCACAGAAATAAAAGTTGTAAAATGTCTGGTTTATGTTGTTTTCTGCTTCATATTATGATTCTCTACAATAAGCATTTTGCATTTATTTTGCATATCGATCATGCAGTGGAGCATTTTAACACTGCAATTAGTTCTGAACTCATGATTTAGGAGACCTCCAAACATACCATTCATTCAGGCAATATGCTTTTACGTCAATAGGTACCAAGAAATTGGTCTTAGGTCTAAGTGCTCACACCTCAGTCTGGCTTCTCAAATGAAATTCTTGTGTGAAAGTTTTCTTCTGCCTTCTTTGTGGAGGTCCTGGTTTTATCCTTGTACCCTTGCCACTTGCTACATTTTGTGGTCCCATTTTTGCTGAAGCTCCTCTGCATGCAGTATCGGCTGGGGAAGGGATTAGCATTTCAAGCTAGTCCAAAGAGCTGGAGCCAGCAAGCAAACCAAAAAAAAGTTAGCATTATCACTTGCTTCTTCAAGATATTTTGACATGCTTGGGATAGTTTACTTTGGCCATGCAGATAAGAAAATAATCTACCAGGTAGTGCACAGAGCATGAGTATAAAACAGATTGCAGAAACTGTTGATTGTGCTTCTGCTTAATGGCAATGAGACAGTGTCACTTTGAAAGGAGGGGGAGACTCCAGAAAGTGAGTGAATTTGAAAAAAGATTGAGTGTGCTTCCCAGTACAATTTTATATTTTGGATGAGAAAATGTTAAATTTGCGTTGTATACTTACTAGTGTTTTCTATGGCATGTTGCCATTACTAAAGCAAACAGCATAGCAATAAAACATCTTTCCATGCTGGAAGAGGAAGTATGAGATTAGTTTATAAGGAATAAATTGCATAAAACTATAAAACAAGTCCCAAGGGTCTCAAATGTGTAACACACTGGGGAGAGCTTGTTTTATACAGCTCTTAGGTTGACCTAAATAATATGAGTGTACATAATGTCTTTTCTTAAGGAGGCTCATAATGCATTTTTTTTCAGTTTTCTCATGAACTGAAAAACAGATCTCTAGTGGTACATATTGTGACCTTTTAGATTGTATTGTCCAAACTTTTATGCTTTATTCATACTTTGTGTTTGGAGTTTGTTTGGTTTGGGGTTTATACTTGGGTTTTTATCGTTGTCTCTCAATAGAAATATCTCTGCTGTTCCAAGATTATACAAGTGTATTAATTATGGCTTTATAGTCTGTGTAGTTTTCTTTGCAAAGATTTTGTCACACTAAACCACTTTATATATATTAAAAGAAATGTGCTAACAGAAAATATGTTATGATTTCAGTTTGCAGTTGAAAACTTTGGTAGAATTTGTATTGTGCTTTGAATGGAAGAGTCCACTCTTATGAATATGAGAAAAGTAATAGGAGTGTAAAGGACATTGACAGACTGTAGACTAAGCAGTGACCTGAACTGCAGTTTAAGGACTTTTCTTCATTTAATATAAGCTGCATAGCCCAAGAGCCACCTGTCATTCGAACTTAGTGAAAGTTTCTTTCACCATTTTTTTTTTTTTCCCACAAAGAAGCAGATTTAGTGAAATCAAAACATTTCAAGATTGCACAAAACTTTCCTTTACAAATGTAAACATTCCAAACATTCCCAGTGATTGACTTTGACATGTTTTAAAAATTATATGTTGTCATTTGGGAACAGGAATTATTTCTTATTTCAGCCAAACTTTTAATTTCAGTCATTGTCATTAAAAAAAATATAGCCTCAAATGAAGATGCATTGATTTTCTGGAATCCAAGGGATTTCACAGGAACTTTTAATTTGCTAAAGTAAAAAGAAAAAAAAAACCCAAAACCAACATTTAGGCTTTCCTATGTACAAGCATTTAGTAAACCAAAGGAATTATGTTATTTTCATTCTGCTTGACAACCAGTTAGCAGTCTCACTTCCCCTTTCTCCACATGGGTAAGCATGCAATGTAGGTGTCAGGCTGAAGGAGTTTCTTCAGAGCTCTCTGTGACATGACCATGGGCTAATTGACCTTGAAAGCAAGAGCCTTTGACTAAATGGTGGCATAGCTGTAGAAATCTTCTCAAGCTGATGAGCATATTGGATACAAGGATGGGCAGATACAGTAGCAGTTATTTTTTTCTGGGAAGCAGATTGACAAAATGATATATTTGTCTTTATTTGTAAATAAATGTTTTGTTTTTCTCTTTCTTTCAGTAACTACTGCTTCTCACCCCATGCCCCCTTGTTCTTCTGCTCCCTACCAAAAAAAAAAAAAAAAAAAAGAAAAAAACAGAAAAAAAAAAAGTTAAAGTTGTGTTAAGATTTTGTGCAATGGATAAAATCCAAGCCCCTCCCCTGCGACTTCAAAGGGGCCATTTGTGGAGGAATGAGTGTCATTTGGTGGTGCAAGCTATTTGGGCAAGCAGTAAGATACAAATGAGCCAAGGAGGTAGGGGGGAGAAGGTCCTGAGGACTTGTGCAAAAATTTTTCCACCTCTGGGAGTAGGCAGGTTATTTCAGTTGCTGGGATGCAGCAGACAGTCACACTTGCTGCCATCATGGGCAGAAAGCTCACTTCTCTGTGGCTCTGTGCCCTCCTGGCCAGGAACCCCCATAAACGCATGGGCACAGGGGCTGATGCTCAGCATTCATGAGATAGCAAAGAGGAGACCATCACACTGAAACTAGGAGTGACCCAAAATTTCCTTCACCTCCTGCTCTAGATCTTACAATTCTGCCAGAAGCCATAGAGGCTCACTTACTCTCTCTGTAGTTTAATGGGAAGAAAAATACCTTTCCTTCCCACTGTGAAAAGGGCATTTACTTTCATAAAGACAGAAAACTGTAGTACTGTCACATTTATTGATATGTGCAAAAGAATTCACTTTATGCCTTTTCTTCATCCTCACTATTATACTTTGTGTATAGTTTTGGGGTTTGTTTGGTTTTTTTGTTTTGTGTTTTTGTTTTTTTTTCTGGGTGTAACTCAGTAAATTTTTGCTTGCCTCGGATTCCTGCAAGCCTCATTTGGATACAATGCATTCTTGCATCAGTTCAGTTCCTGTAGACAGTGATGTATTTGATCTGCTGGCCTGAGATATGCATTTCTTTCAGAAACCCTAATGTAAACACTGAAAGTAGTTTATAGCTGTGAATTAGCATCCAGTGGCAACAATGATTTAAAGCAACAAAAAGTGGCATTAAAAAAACCCCAACAGCCTCTACTCCTCAGAGTCTTAAGGTAGTTTTCTATTCTCCTCTTGAAGCTACAAGTAGAAATACGGTAAAAAGAGCTTCTAGATTTTTTCATTTATTTTTCTTCTTTTTTGCTTTCTCTTTGTGTTTTTTTTTTTTTCGTTTCGGGCAAGCACAATGAAGCATATTTCTGCTGTGCTGACTTTTTTTTTTTCAGCCGACTTGGAACTGAAACAGTGTCTTGCTGACAGAATTTAATATGAGGAAATTTTGCAACATAATTCACAGCTGGTGTAAAACTTCTTGGTGAATGTCAGAAGGCAACTGCTGTTATAAAGTAGTTAGGTATTCTTGAGCATATCATCTGAGTAAGATTCTTGCCCCTCAAATAAACACTTAATTTGGTACAGAAATCTTTCAAGCCCTCCACCCTAATTGTTAAAATCTACTATTTGACAAGCAGAGCTGGTTTATGCTCACATTAAAGAAGCAGTAGAGAGAGAATCCTTGAGAATTGCGTTCTATTTCCGAAGCTCAGCTTCAAATAAAAAGCAACAAATCTCTTCTTTTTCCTTTCTTAGTAAATTTGTCTGATGTCCTGAAAACTCAGCAAATATTTAGCAGAGTGACAGTGAGAAAAAAAAAGGTGTTTTGTTTTCTTTTAGAAAAGATTTGGAGAGTGAAACTTGCTTTTGTAGGTCTTGTTAGCACATTTCATTATACTTGGCAGTTTGGCAAGAGATGAAAAAATATATATTTGTTTTATCTGGCAAGACTGCAAGCTTACTAGCCTGACCAGTGATCTGAGAGTCTAGGTACCTGGAGTTTATTCACAGTTGTGCCAGGGCTCTGCTGGGTGACTCTGAGTAACCACTTCTCTTTTCCTCCTTGCTACTTACTTCCTCCCATATAGTTTCTCTTTAGTCAGCTGGTGAACACTTGAATCAAAAGTTTTTAAGAGTTTTCTGTCTGTACAGCACCTAGCACAACTGACTCCTATCTCATTTGGGATCTGTGGGTGCTTCAGCCATGCCAGCAGTAGCAACAAACATAATGATGCAATGAATCAGCAAAACTCCACAGAAGTGGATTTACACACAAAGCAAAGGCTCTGGCCTTCAGTCTTGTTTCATTGTGTTTATGAGAAGAGAACAACGTGAAAGAGAAATGGAAAAGTTTCTTTTTTTCCTCCCTTTTGGTCTTCTCAGAGATTTTCAGACTGGAAAAAGCGAAGCTCTGATTAGCTGGGATGCAGATGAGGAATGTCACTCTCTGTGCCTCTCACTGTGTGTCCTTGCAGTCACTGGGTCGAACAGGAGGAAAGCATTAGTTTTTCACCCTCCTAAAAAGAAGAGGAGTGAAGCAAAACCAGAAACATGGTAGAAGATAAAACAGTCAGATCAAAAAGCCAGTGTTTGTTTCAGTGTCTCTGTTGTGGCCAACAAACCTATATGAAGGCGTGGTTGAAACTCTTACAGCTACTCCTTGACGTACTCACTAAGCTGCTCCTTGTGCACTTCTGAGGGGTGAAGTGCTACTAGTACAGAAAAGACAGACAATCCCCTCTGTGATGCACTTGCTAATACTATCCAGATAATCCTTAAGGTTGTTGCTCGTTACAGCCTGCACATTCACTATTTTATTTACTTACTCATCCTCAAAAGACCTTTGAGACCTCTACATTTGCTCTTGACAAGAGTTTTTGTGCATTGACTGAAGTCAAGTTACTCCTTCACAGGGGTATGAAGGAAAGTCAAACCAAACCCAGAACTGAACTGGTGGATGCAGTTATAAACAATGAGCAGTGTTTTCCTCATCTGCTTTCCTTTGTTGTTCTTCTGAGTGGTTACAGGTGTTTGAAATTCACAGCCTGGTCAGTTTTGGCAGTGGAATGTGTTCTTCTCAAGTGCTGTGGCCTTGTAGCAGCATTAAGCCCATGTTAGCACACATCTGACAACAGGCTAACTTTGGTGGCAGGCAGTTTTATACTTCTGCAATTCAGAATGAGAGGAGACTGTGAAGAATTGATTTCATGAGAAGAAAAAACACTGTTCCATGATCTGAACTAAATCCTGAAGGTTTGGAGGGTTATTTTCTCAGCTCACCCTGAGTATGTTTTCCTTGAGCTGCAGTCTTAATGCAGATACCTAAATAAGCAATTAGTGCTTCAAAAGTGTTGTGTATCCAGCCATTCCAGTAGGATTTGCTGGTTCACTATTTTTAATTAACTGATGAGGGCTTGGAAACCTAGCTGTAGGCAATTATTCCAGGAAACTTTGGATAATATCCTGTAACAATATTAATTATCCAGAATTAACAATCAACTATTCAGCGCAAATTTGGAGGATGTGTAGTAAACAAATTGTGCTCCCACACACAGAACAAATACCAAAGGATAATATTTGTAAAAATGTGATGCTGTCATGTTAAACAAAAACTAAAATTAAAACTAAATTAACACAAGTGAATGAAATTTGTACCACTAACACTTTCTTCAGTTTTCACCATTTTATTCTGGTTTTATTTTTTTTTTTTATTATACTGTCAGTGTAGTCTTTTTTATAAAAAAATGTACACTGCTGCTTTGCTTCCTGTGCTATGTACTGAATGTTAAATTATGGGGTATATTTTGAAAAAAAATAATAATTAAAATGAGTCAAGTTAAAATCAACTGTGGTTGTCTCTGACATATTAACCCAGCTTTTTTAACATGCTTGGTCACTTGCAGTGTATTTTACTAATTCAAAGAATTCACAACACGTCTCTCAGTCACTTCCAGGAATTTGAAAGAACTCATTTGTTTATTCTTACTAGCAACAGGCATCTCCACAAAAATCTTCAAAATATACCAAAGAGTTTTTCTCCTCTGAGGCAAAATGTTAAGCACCTAAAAATAACAATCCTTTTTTTTTATGAGCTAATTAGTGCATCAAATTATTGCTCAGGCCCTTTATCTGAGGCTTTGGGTAAAATCCAAATGGAAATGAGCTTGGCCAGTGTATTTTAACCTACATTTGTCAGCCCCACAGAGTCACCATGTGATTTAGCCCAGTTGGCAGCTCCGGTTAAAAGAGAAGCAGGGCTGGCATAGCTGAGATGCTTCAAGTGGGGAAGACTGTAGCACTTTGACAGGACTGTGAACACACTTTCACTGCGTTTCCTGCTCCAGTCCTTTCTTCTGACCTCTGTTCTCAGTCCCACGCTGGCAGGAATATCAGCCACGATGCAGTTATTTGAGAAGTACAGTAAAACTGCTTTTTAGGGAAGCAGTAAAATCCTCCTGAACGTGGAGATGTTAAAAAATTAAAACCAGCCCACGTCTGAAACAGAAAAATGATTCACCACCTAGTCTCATTAATTCCAGCTTGGGGGTGGGGGTTGAAGGGGAGGGTTTTGGGGGGGCAAGCCAGGCATCTCACTTGTTATTTTGGCAATTACAAGAGGCCATTCCCATGTGTCCCAAGTGCCCAGCACAGAGCCATGCTGAATCAGGCAATGTGATGAGCAAGTGAGCACCCTGACAGATGTGTCTTGTTTGAGCTCCTGCTCCATTGGGTGCTGCAGTGCAAGCAGAGGAGGAAGGGTAGTGATGGTTTGATTGGCTGCGCCCCAGGACAGCCCTGAACAGGAGATACAGAATCTCAAAGACCCATCCTGTTTCAAAACTGTAAAATAAATAAACAAAAGGAGGTATTTTAGTCTCTGTAGCCGTTGCATCACAGGATCTACCAGAGTAAAAGTTGTGGTGCATGAAAGACAAGGAAGAGAGGGTTTAAGTGAATGAAACAAACTTTTAGAAATTCTGCCCTAAACCACAATTGCATAAACTCTGTGAGGTATCAGGGAGATTGCAGAAATTCCCCTGTCAGTTACAAATCAATACATTTTGTTGATTTTGTCCAGACACCTGATCTCAAGTTCCACTGGATGTTGTGCATCCCACTGACAGCACAGTCCTTGACAAGACTGATAATTCCTATCACAATAAAATCATCAGGAAAAATAAAAAAATTCCAAAGCAAGAATGAACATCACTAAACAATAAGGTGGTGAGGAGAGATGGTGCAGCTTTGAGAAGCAACTAGTACAACTGCAGAGCTTTGAAAACAGTTTCTTTGTTTTTGGAGCTGGAAATAAAATCAAAGCCTAACTCTATTAATAAATTCTCTCTCATTACTCAAGGGGAGAAAACAGGTCCTGTGCATCTTTATTTTCCCAGAGAAGAACCACAGAAAAATACTAGGTATTTTATGACTTTTAAAATATACAGAAAAAAAAAAAAATCATTCATTATATTTTTATTTGTCACCGAAACCCCATATATAAATTAATATGAGTATTCTTTTCCCAAAAGAATACCTAAACCTTGTAGAATTCTATCATCCTCTTAAAAATATCTTACAAAACATCCATGGGACACACAGGGATATTTTAATTGACAAAAATTAATCAGAAAATGCTTAGAATTTTTAGAATCAGAATAATTAATCTCTTAAATTCTTATTTATTTTTAATAGATCCATTTGTTCCACTCTGGAAATATATTTCAACAGACATATTTATTCTCATGCCAAACAGTGAGAAGATATTACCAAAAGCAGAAAAAAAAAGGAAAAATATGGTAGTTTATTATTATAGAGGACCATCCAGGAAATTTCCAAACTTTGTACTATTTTTCATTAAATGCCCTCAAAAGAAGTAAAAAATTAAATTCTGCCAGTGTTTGATATGATAGAAGTTGTTTCTTCATATTTAATGCCATAATATTTGGATAACCAGTTGAAGCAGAAAAATAACACTGCTGCATTTCTTTTAATAACTACCAAGAACATACAGGTAGAGCAGGTTTGGCATACCAATTAGAGCTGAGAGAGAGGAAATTAAAAAATAGTTTTTAAAAGAACTACAGTATTTATTGCTTTGCCTCAGTTCAACGAGGGAAAAAAGAGCCTTATTTCTGAAGGAAGTATTTTCACTATGGCTTTCGTTTTCTTCAGAAAAGTTCAATTTAAAAAAATGAACACCCTGAACACAACATTTCTTGTTCAGCAACTTACATCTCCTAGTCAGAAGTCTTGCATTTGGCAAAAAATCTTTCTCTCCCACTTATACCCGCTACTGTTTTTTTCTCACATAGCACAGCCAAGACAGCTTGGATTGATTTCCTTGTTCATTTTTCAGCTTCATTGAAAATGTCAGAGCAGGGTTTACTTAGTTAACATCTCCCTCTCAAGACCATCTACCTTTAAAAAGCACTTGTTGGTAGAGTGCTTGAAAAAGCTGGATTAAGACAAGCTAACTCTTACTGTTGAGATGGTTAGGTAGCTGTTATCTAAGAGCAGGCATATTTTTCCATGTCCTTGACTTTTTAGTCTTTACTCATTAAATTTTCTCCACAGACAGGACAACGTGGGGGTTATCCAGAGGCAAAGGGGATTCTCTGCTCAGGGCACAAGAGGATGATTGGAGCAAAAGTCAGCTCTCAGTGACTGAGGTACTGCTGAGCTGCCTGATGAGCTCAGGTATTCTGTCTACACAGAAGCATTCACATGTGTCCACCACAATTTTGTCAGGAGTAAGAGGACTGCTAAAGAAGTTGAGTTGCTTTGGGGTCCAAAGACACATAAGCAGGTTATGCATGCAGAATTGATAAAGTAGGTAATGCTCTGCACCAGGCTTGGGCAATGCAAGGTAAGGTTACTTAAGTGTGGGATACCTCAGCCTTTTAATATCCAGTAGTGAAATAAATCTGAAGCCTCAGGTGGCTGAACAGTGCAAATGGTATAAAGCAAGAGAAGAACACTTGGTACATCTAGCTAAGCTGTGACAGGGCCATTTGTGCAGCCTGCTGTGCAATATGGAGAGCAAATATTCCCCATGCTGTGGAAGCTCTGAGAAATTATTTGTGTAATATGTTGAACTATGGCAGGTACCTGTATTAGGAAGAGGTCCAAGAGTAGATTGCAGAAACCCCATTAAGATAAAACCTGCACTGTAATACATAGGAAGAAAGAAGAAAGATTAATATAACTCTTTTCATTATGTCAATCTCTAGGAATGTTGAGATCCAAATAAATGTAATTTTTTAAATGACAAAATCTTAGAAGAGGCAGTATAAGAAGTCAACAAATAAGAATTTACTGATCTGGTAATAATGACAAATTTTGTAATTGCGTTTGCTAACATTTAACATTTGTTTTCTATTATTTCAAGACTCAGTCTGGAGGCAGCATGTCCACAAAGCATCTGCAGTTTAAAGTTTATGGAATCACATATAACATGGCAGAGAGTGAAGTGTTAATGTTACTACTAAGATTGTGTGCAAAATGTGCTACATAATTACTGTCTTCATTATAATGCCCAGAGATTTATCATGATCTCTGCCCCATTATGCTAGTTTCCTACAAATAGGGAGAGTAGTTTGCTTCATAAAGCTTATGATTTAAAGACATTTAAATAATTGATTAAATATTGTTTTGTTTTGTTTTGTTTTCCTTACTAGGTACTTTTAAAGTGACAGGTGATTTAAGAGGAGGATTTCTTCCTGGACCTTCACTTTGATAAAATAAGGACTTAACAAGGGTGTGGTACCAAGGATGCTCTTGTACCAGTGCAATAATGACCATTTCATGCTTTAGCGTATGCTACCACCGTCTTTATAAATGTGTCAGCTGCTACAGAGAAGTGATGTTAATTGCAGGAGGTTACACACAGAATCAGCAGTAGTGTCACGGACTGAAGCGTGCCTGTGTCCAAGTATCTCGCAAGTACTCAGCAGAAAATTTCAAAGCTTATTTGAAATGGTGGTAAGCTTCCACTTTTTATGTCAGCCTCACAGTAGTTTGTCTCTCAGGCTACTCTTAATCAGGTCAGCAAAAAACTACAGCGTGGCCTGCAAATCCTATTTCATAGGATGCTCTGACAGCAAGACAATACTATTCATGCAGCCTCTGAAAAAGGTACACATCATCACCTACCATTTGTGCTTTAAGCAAAATCAAAACTAAAGCCAAACCAGAAATCTATGGCTCCTTATCACCATCTCAGTTTCTTCAGTGTTTGAATAAAAAGTCAATTATGCTTTACATGCATTAAATACTCTTCAATTTTCATATTCTATTAATAATTCAGTGTCCTTTTTTCTACTATTGTGAATCTTGATGAAATAAAATGGTTTAGCTGGGTTTATTCAAAAGTGAATTTGTGAAGTTTCAAACAAATCTAGTTCATATGCTTCCTGATTACCACCACAAAAAACATACCTTATTATTTCTGCTCCCTAGGGGACAGATTCTCAGGTGACATACAATGGCATAGTGATTGACTTGAATATGGTTCATTGGCTGATATCAGCTGAGGATCCTCTCCTAGTCATAAGTTGCATTTTACATATTTTCCTTTATTGGTTATTTACCTGACTCATACTTCCAAGGAAGGAAATGATAGCATGTGACTTAGTTAATTAACAGCCAGAATAAATAAACTGTAAGAAAGTTGATTTAAATTGGATATAAAGCAGAATTTTTTTTACAGTGAGGGTGGTGAGCCACTGGAACAGATTGCCTAGAGAAGCTGTGGATGTTCCATCCCTGGAAGTGTTTAAGGTCAGGTTGGATGGTGCTTTGAACAACCTGGCCTTAGTGGAAGTCTCCCCTGTGCATGGCATGGGGTAGGACTAGAAGATCTTTAAAGGTTGCTTCAGACTCAAACCATTCTACGATTAAATAAAATTTAAGAAACAAAATCTGCACTTTGTAAATGAGCTACTCACAAACAGTGCAGCAACGAAGAACTGTTTATTGACTAAAGTCCCTTTAGTAAATCAGAAGGTCTGAATACAAGTCAGGAATTAGTTATTGGGAAAGGTCCTTTTAAGAAGGATCCTTAAGCAGGATACATGTATTGTTAAGCAGGATACATGACCAAAATGGTCCCTTGTGTCCCCTAAGACAGCTATTCAGCTGTAGTCTGTGAACTAATAATTGTGGATAATTTCTATAAAAGCATTCATGCAAGAAGGAGAAAGCAGCAAGGAATAACTTTTGCAAAGCTTAGCTGCACACAAGGGTGCTGTATAGTGGGCATGCCTACTCTCTGTATGACTTCTGAAGAAATTAAAAAGAGTGGGGAAAATTTACACCTTTGTAAATATTACAGCTTGAGGCAGTGCCCTGATACCATTTTGTCATTTCCAGGGGAGAATATTGTTTCAGCTGTGATAATAGTGAGCAATATAACCAGAAAATGAAATATCTGCAGTCTGCAGCCAAAGTACTTTAGGTGGAGTTGAGGGCAGACATGCAGCATGACCCTAACATGGTCAGAATTACAATTAAATGACTCTGTCATTCCAGCTTTGAGATGATTTTCATTTTTGCTTTCCAGTAGTAAACTGAGTTACTGAGTAAATCTCTTTTGAAATCAGAATTCATGGTGGACATTGTGACTGCCTCGACATGTTCATGTAGTATTTCTGACTGTTGAAGTGGCATGGGTTTAATGTGGGGGTGAATGGGCTGGTGGGGTTTTTTTTGTTTAGTTTTGTTTTTTCATTTGTTTTTTCTTTTTTCCAGAAAGTTTTCTACTGGGCTTTGTTAAAGATGTGGGATAAATATGGGAGATTAAAAGGAAATAGAAATTCCAGCTTTTGCTTTCTTTGATGTGCTATATTATGAATTACTGTACATGTTTTAAAACTGTATAAAAACGTGCTATATTATGAGCTACTATATATGTTTTTCTGTATCTCACCCCAATTGAAATATAGCACAGAGGACTCACTGGTATCACTAATGATGATTTTGGTCCCAGATTGGAATCTAAAGTTCTTATTCTGCTGCTTTTCAGTCTTGAACAGTAGCTCATTGTCCAACCCACCCAACCCTTTCTAAGAGACTTAGACAAAACCATCTTGCTGAGTTTGCTGCATTGCTTCAGGGAGGGTAAATTTTATAGGGCAAATTAATTTCTATTGGCCCAGACAAATCTATTCTGTAATACCCACAGGGAAAAAAGCTCAAGCAAACAAGGATGTCTAAAGGCCCATAAAGGAACACTTAACTGTTTATTAACCTAGTCTAACTATATATAAATCTGACTTTAGATAAAGACCTGTAATTTAAAATACAGTTTTTTACAATTTAAAAATAATCTCCCTCCCATCAAGTAGGCATTTAACCTCATTAGGAAACAGGGGTTAGGAAACCGTCTGAATATTACACTGCTTTGTTATTTTCTTTTATTAAGAATGAATTTCTTTCCATATCACATGTATATTATACATTACTTTCATGAGGGGAAGATTGGGGACTAAAACACACAGTTCAGGTCAGTTCCCTGAAAGTGAGAATTGAAACTCCTAAAAAAAAAAAAAAGAAAATCAGAAAAGTCCATATTCTGGTGCCAGCAAAGCTGGTGGAATCTTTTGGAAGGACCTTGAATTGCCCAGCCTCACACTCCTCTGAACAGCTAAAGGGGAAGGTGTTTTCAGCAGTATGAGGAGGCCCAACCTTCTTCCTCTGCTGTGCGAAGGAAGATCACTGGGAAGATAGCAAAGAGGATGAAGTAGTTTGTGGAGGGAGATGTGGATTCAGTGAATACCTCAGCAACCTCTTTCAACAGGAAATGAAAGCTACTCAGATAAGGTGTTGATTGCCTCACTGACGCTGCCCTGGGCTGCAGGTACGTGCAGATGTGAAGAGGATTTAAGGGAAAAAGAAAAAAACAAAAAAGCAAAACACAAAATAACAAAAAACAAAGCAAAACAAAGCCAAAACCCACCACACATGAAAATCAATCTTTCTTGCACCATTCTTGCCATGACTTGAATCTGGAGTTCACTGTTTAACCTTAAAATGTTGATAACATCAGAAACAATCCAAACAACTTCAGGAATTCAGCAACTTCATACTTTTAAGTAGGGATCAGTTGTGGCAAAGCCATGCAGACGTCTATCACTGTGTTCCCACAGAAAAAAACTTTAATTGGTCTGCTTTGAAAATGAGGGTTTGATTTTTTTATATATACATCGACCTCACAAGCAATGTTTAAATCCTTCAGCAGCTTCTGGAATTATGAGCCAAGGGTAAAAAAATAGAAAAAGAAAATCTGAATGTCATCAACTCTATACAAGGATACAGAAAAAATAAAATCACAAATAAGGCTCTGAATAGAAAAATATTCTCAGGCACAGCTCAGATGGCAAAATGTAAGTAAGAAGGTACAGAGTAAAACAGTGATTGAAAGACAGCTGAATCCCACACAGGCATATTAGACAGTGTTGAGCGATTGGCAATAAAAGATCAAGTTCATATCCTTTCTATTGCTGCAAGCACAGAACTTAAGATGCTGATTCCGATCAAAAGCATCAACGAGTGCAGAAAGTCATGGGGTAGTGTGAGTCATTTAGAGAGTGATCTTCAGATGCTCCTTCCTTATCCTCACTCTTGAGAAAGACAAAAAATGCAAAATCAAATGTGTTTGTGGAGACAAACCACAACATGGAAGATGCTATGGAAGCTGAACAAAATAGGACAAATTATTTTTTGTTGGAAGGATCTATTAGTATGAGACTTCTCATATCCCAAGCTGGGAAAAGAATATTTGGAGGATCACTACTATTATTGGTTTCTGTTACTGTAATACTATGAAATAATTCTGAGTCTTGACTCTAAATTCTACTGTGTGTAGTCAGAAAGAAAGAGACAATGGGCACAGCTATCCTGGTATTTTAGTTCAGAGAAGCGAGCCTTGGAAGAGCACCACCATGGGACTGCCTTGGAGATTGTAAAACAGATTTCTCTTGGGGTGAAATGAAACCAAAAGGTGTGCTTCTTTAATGTCTTTTATTTCTCGCCTGAAGTAAAAAAGCTGAAGCACCTCTAGCATGGATGCTAGACTCTCAGTAGCAAGTGTTTTGCTCTGGAGAGCTACACATTCTGGACCACAATACTTGTTATTGTAGGACTCCTTGGAGTCTTACTCTTTTCACCTAACTCTAGATATTTGCCACATGTATTTGATCCAGGCATCTATAAACATTAGATGGAAGTAATGACTTCCAAGTTGTGATTAAACAAATTGAAAGGTAGATCAGCTGCTGAAAGGGATCATCAAAGCTACTATTTTCTCTGCAATAGCAACAAGAAGAGTCTAGGTGTTGAAATTGTGGGCAGATGTTTACTCAATGTCCACTCTAGTTACTTCAAAATTGTGTTATTTGCAGAGAAATAAAGTCACAAAATGACTAGTCTTCTGGGAGGCCACCTCCACTGACCAGTGCCAGAGATGGGGCTTGACCTCTCTTTACACACAATGATTATCAGAGTTATTTAGCTGGCTTATGTAGCATGGTATCTTAATCTTTATTTATGTCATATAAAAAGTTTATTTTTTAGAATCGCGGGTCAGAACTATCAAAGACAAATCCATTTTGTATTCATTAAGAGGAACATCTCCATTTTCCTAGCACTGCAGAACTGCAAATACTTGTGAAAATTTCCTATTTTACAATCTTTTTATCACTGAGCATATTATGAACCTCTGTTATGCATTGAATTGCACTGACTATAGTCAAACTGTAATATTAATTTTTCTCTCTAGCAGTAATTAGTGAGGTCTTTTATGAATTTAATCAGGTCTTTCACAAACCAATGGGTCCAGATGCCACTCACTCCTGGGTGTTAAAGACTTGGTTGATGTTGTTGAGCCACTCTCCATAATCTCTGAGAAATCGTGGAGATTAGGAGACATCTCTGAAGACTGAAGGAAGCCTAATGTATTTCCATCTTTAAGAAGGGTTCCAAGAAGAACCCAGGTAGTGATAGACCCATTAACCTCACTCCAGTCCCTGTGAAAATTATGGAGAGAATCCTCCTGGGGACTATCATGTGTCAGTTAAACATGTGATTGGGAAAAGCCAACATGTATTTATCAGGGGCAAATCATGCCTAACAAACCTTATTGCCTTCTGTAACAAAGCAACCTACTCGATTTATGTAGGGTGAGCAGTGGATATCATCTACCTGGAAATTTCCAAGGCCTTTGTTACAGTACCCCACAGTGTCCCCTGTTACAGTACCCCACAGGCAGGGCCTGGACAAGTGCTCTGTACACTGGGTGGGGAACTGGCTGACAGACCATACCCAGAGGGTAATAATAGACAGTTCATCCTCCAACTGGCAACGGTTCACAAGTGGAGTCCCCCAAGGATCAATATTGGGCCCAATGCTGTTTAACATCTATGATTCTGTGGTCTTCATAAGTGACCTGGATGATGGGATCAAGAGCACCCTGATGAAGCTCACTGATGACACCAGGATGAGTAGAGAGATTGGCAGCCCAGAAGGGAGAGTCACCCTCCAGGATGACTTAGACAGACAGGAGAAGTGGGATAATGGGAACTTTATGGAGTTCAATGTAGAGATGTGCAAGGTCTTGCACCTGGAAACACATAACCCATCCGTGCAGTTCAGACTGGGATCCTCTTGGCTAGAGAACAGCCTTGTGGAAAAGAACCTGGGGGTCTTGGTGGACAAGCTCAACATGAGAGAACAGTGTGCTGCATCAGCAAAGAAAGCCAATAGGATGCTGGGTAGCATCAACAAGGGCATCACCATCAGAGACAAAGAAGTCATCATCCTGGTCTTCTTGGCCCTTGTCAGACCACACCTAGAGTACTGCATCCAGTTTTGGTCCCTGCTCCACAAAAAAGATGCAGACAGTCTGGAGAAGGTACAGAGAAGAGCCATGAACATGGACTGGAGCACCTGCCATATGAAGAGAGGCTGAGAAAACTGGATTTGTTCAGCCTCGAGAAGAGAAGGCTTAGGGGACACCTTATTACAATGTTCCAGTACTTAAAGGGCAGCTACAAAGAAGATGGAGACTCCCTATTTACAAGGATTCACATGGACAAGAAGCAATGGGCACAAGTTGATTACGAGGGAGATTACAAGGAAATTTTTCATTATGAGGGCAGTCAGACATTGGAATGGTATCCCAGAGTAAGTGGTGGATTCCCCCACTTTGAAAAGTTTTAAGTCTCAGCTCAGTGGTTTTCTGAGACCCATATAAACAATGACATTAGAAGGTTTGGACCTGATGATCCTTAAGATCCCTTCCAACCTGACATTCTATGATTCTGTGATTCTATGAATAGAAGAGGTTTGGTTCCCTGGATTCAGTGTCCTTGCTAATAAAGAATATCATCCTGATACTATGAAAACAGTACCTCATCTGAAAACACTACTCTTTGTCAGTATTCTGAAGAGGGAATTTAGGCACAGATAAAAGTAAACAAAACTCATAGACTTTACCTCAAATCCTCCCTGTCTATATAACTTGAATTTATAGAAATTCATTGCAATTTTTCAGTGTGACAGTAGGTTCAATGCTTAAGTAAAATTGAAAAGAACAAGATCATATGGAATCATAAAATGGTTTGGGTTGGAAAGGATCTTAAAGGTCATCTAGTTCCAACCCCCCTGCCATGGGCAGGAATATTTACCACTAGGTCAGGTTGCTTAAAGCCCCATCCAACCTGGCCTTGAACACTTCCATGGAGGAGGCAGCCACAAAATCCCTGGGCAACCTGTTCCAGAGCCTTCCTACCCTCATTTTCATGCAGAGAAGTTTAAAAAACAGCATTGGGAAATCCAGCAGCAGCAGATTTGACATCTGCAAAGTTAAAGGCCTTTTGATGTTTTTAGTAGTTCCATTGTAGCAACATGCACCCCAATGTCTGGATAACCTTTCTGTGGCACTGAAGAGGCAGAACGTAAGATGTGCAGTTATTTTTTGGAGGATAATACCTGTATAGAAATGAGGAACAGTTGAAAGGACTGTGTTTCAGATGCTAGGCTGAAGAAAGCTAGAAAAAACCACAGCAGATGGCTAAAAGAAGATTTTAATAATATTTAGCTTTTCTCATTTCATAACTTCAATAGTCATTTTGTGCCAGGGAAACCAGCTCCTCCGGATGTCCTTTTAATCCTGCTCATCTTTCTCTTTCTCTTTCTTACTCTCACAGTTTTTGCCAGCCTGATTCAGACAGTGTTGCGAAACTACCGTCCCAAGCAGACTGCTTCTCTTTCTCATTATCCCACCACAAAGAAATTGGAGAGGCCTGTTTCTCTTTTTCTGATGCCACCTGATGTACTTTGAAAGATCTGTTTTAAATTTACAGTTTTGTAAAGAGAACCTGAGTCTTAAAATCTCTTTTAACTGATCAAATTGTGGAAAAAGGACCTACATTCACTGATGATTCTCTAAATGAATATTTCTTCAGTGATCTATTTTTTCCTCTGAAACAAGCTAATACTGGCATGTCAACTAAATAAAAATGTCCAATGCAATGCATTTTTCACCTTATAGACAATGCAATGATGGGCAGCACAGTTTTTGTGGACTTTGCAAAGGTGTGGGTCCCTTTGAGGGAAGGAACATCTTGCTGCTAGGACCATGAAACTTAAACCTTTATGAATTCAACTCTTTGTGGCAAGCAACCTGAAGACAAACAGTTGTTAAGATCAGTTCTTATGGTTGATTCAAAATCTATTCAAAAGGGCACTTATTCTGGAATAAGCATGTTTGAAAAGGTGTGCAAGGAAAAGACATTCAAAGTGTAATGTATTGTGAAAACATGAGGTGCCAAATGCAATACTGGTGGAGAAAGCAGTACTGAAAATGGAGATTCAATAAGGATATAGTATACAAATGGCATACAGAGAAATTAAATAGATTTATAGTCTAAGAAAAAGGAAGATAAAAGTATTTTTCTTCCCCTCCATCATAGCACAAGGCAGTGTCTCTAAAACATTAAAGTGTAGTCAACATGGCACATGACCCATGGGGTATGGTTCTGTAATGCAAGATAAAATTCTCTGGCTTTATCTCCTGCTTACTCAGATCCCTGCAGAAATAAATAATACAATGTAACATAAAAAATACAGAATAGACAAATAATATTTGTTTTATTTGTCTGCACATCTTATGTTCTGCCTCTTCAGTGCCACAGAAAGGTTACTCAGACATTGGGGTACATGTTGCTATAATGGAACTACTAAAATCATCAAAAGGCCTTTGACTCTGCAGATGTCAAATAACATTTGTCTGCCATCAGCTGAGGTACTGAATCTCCATTGTTACACCTGTAGGTAACTGTGTTTGATTTTGGTTCTATTTGCTCCTCAGTCAGAAGTGTTCCATTCTGCAACTTTCCACCCGTGTCAGCCCTGTGTAGGAGTGCTCTAAGTCTCAGAGAGACTTTTCTTCCTGACGGCTTTCAGCACTGCAGATGCATATTACTATCTAAAGCAATCTCTTCACCTGTGCAATAACAGAGCTGATTCTACAAGCTTTTTAAGTACTTTAATCTGTAAGAACATTAGCTTCAAAGTGCTCCAAGCTTCAGTGCTTGGATTTAGAGATACACCCCAGAAGATTGCTAAATACGCTCAAAACACTCAATCTGGAAGAAAAGAAATGTCTTGGGCTTGAAGAAGAGAGCCTTATCCTGAAAGTGCTGACATTTACTTTGACACATAGACTACTATTGGGACTGTGGACTGCTGGTTAGCTGTCACCTCTCCCTTTACTGCACATATTATGAAAGTTTTTGAGGATTTGTCTTCTGCTTTCCCTTGGAGGTAACTGTACCTGCAGGGCCTACACGCAACGCCCCACCAGAGCACCAGACACAGAGAAAAGGGAAAAGCATCTTACAGCATTAATACTAATAAGTAAATTTTGCTCCTGCCTGTGAGTAATTTTCCCTTTGGCTTGTGTGGCCCTCATGCTCATGGGATTCCTGAGAATATTACTGTCATCAGTATATAATGGGGAATAAAAATTAATTTAACATGTAATTTTACAGTAGGCATCAAGAGAAGTTAAATTATTTCAAGATTTCACTGTTGTATAAAAGGTTTATACAAAACACTTTATATAAACACTGTAAAAAAGAACTTTCAAAGATTTTTTTCCTGAAAGATATACTGAGTTTTGGTTTTGCTCTTTTTCAACAGATAAAAAAATCTATATAAAGAGATGAATTATTAGGCAAAATGCTCTGGATACAGAACACATTTGTTGTATGCAGAAAGATAATCTTTGCTTAAATACTGTAGTAAAATATAACAAAATCTAATGTTTATGTGCCAAATTTTCTCAAAAAGTAAAAGGATTTCCTCACAAAAGTTTAGAAAATTGTTTAGAAAATTAGGCTTTTTTTTTTTTTTTTTTAATAATTAGAGCTTGTTTTCTATCAAATTAAGTTTATTTCATTGCTTCTGAGTATGACACACTGAAATTGAATTTAGAATTAAAAAAGAAATTAATTTTGGTTTTGGGGATAATAGTTTCTCAGTTAGTTTAATATCTTAATAGGACATGATGCTAAATGTGGTTTGACCAAATCAATCCATATGACCTCAAGATTAGATTTTATTTTTTCATATTTTAGTATACATTGCTTTTTGCACAAGGCTTGACATATATTTCTAATACAGAAGCCATACATTTTGCCTCTACTGAGCAGTATTTTTTGCTTAAATCTAACGGCTTAGAGTCCTAAGCTATACTAGAATCTTATTCTCCTTATTTTAAGGAGCTGATGCAGCATGTGGGAGTTTAGGTATAAGAGTCACCCAGGGTGTGGCAAAGGCCACAAATATATGTACCTTAAATTGATCAGAAATTTACATTACACTCTGTTGCATCTGGGCGTTTTTTTTTCCACAGCTGTAAAAACTGGCTAGTATTAACAAGTTGAAGCACTTAAAAATTAAGATCTTGGTTTTATGTATGATGGATTTACGGAGTATAACTGAAAATCCCCTCTCCTCTCCTCCTCCTCTCCTCTCTCCTCTCTCCTCTCTCCTCTCCTCTCTCCTCTCCTCTCCTCTCTCCTCTCCCCTCTCCTCTTCCTCTCCTCTCCTCTCCTCTCCTCTCCTCTCCTCTCCTCTCCTCTCCTCTCCTCTCCTCTCCTCTCCTCTCCTCTCCTCTCCTCTCCTCTCCTCTCCTCTCCTCTCATTTCCATTGATATTCAGGAAACTCGGAGCCTTATTCACATCTGTAGAAAGCTTGTGAAAGTAAATAATGCGCTTCATAACTCATTCTCTTCTGCTGGCTACCCCTTTTCTTGCTCTGGTTAGACGGGACATGTCCCCTGCATGGGTGACCCAAGGCACCAGCCTTTATCTCAGAGGTTGTTGCTGCCAGGGCAGCGTCCCATGTTTGAGGGGCCTCTGCTTCTCACTCTGAGTAAAAAAAAAATCTGGCACATCTGTAAAATTTTTGTCAACACAGATCTTTGTGCTGTTTCCAGGAACCCAAAATACCCAGGGCTGGCACTGGCATATCTTGTGTGTTGTGTCAGCCAATTTTGTCTATCAAGGGATTGCAAAACAGACACAGAAATTAAACCCGAAACTGCTTCAGTAGGCAACTTGGAGAGAAATTCCTCTGCTGTTCCCTTTTTTATTTCTTTGCTTTGAACAGTTGTTCTAGTTAATGGTAAGTTCCCATCCCCCAGCCTCCCCCCCAGATATCTAAAATTGGATCTTTTTTCCTTAAAACAAAACAGTCTTTATGCTTGCAAAGCTCTGTGTTCAGAGTACTAAATACAAGACTGATCACTCTAGTTTTTTCTCATTTAACAACATAGCTTTTGTCTTTAACAATTTATTTCTGAGATATATGTCTTCAGTAATATTTCCCCTACTTCTTTTATTTCTTGCACATTAAAAAAAAAAATAATCTTATTTTCTGATGAGAATGGCAATAGTTTCTGATCCACTTTTTCAGATTTCACTGTGGGACAGAACCTGTCTGTAAACAGAATCCCTGACATCCTCTTTCCTGTGCAGAGAAAAGGTTGTTATCCAGTGGTTGGGCTCAGTCCTGCTCGCTCGCTGAAAAACCCTTGCAGTGTTTTCCATGAACCACAGCCCATTGTGAAAGACCTCAGGGGATGAAAAAAGGCACAGAAGCATTTTTATTTAGTTATATAAAATGACTCTTGTCATGGTGTGCAGAATGGACTTCAGCTTGGATTTCAGCAGCAGTTTATCCATTAACTGCCCTCATTTCTGGGAGAGTATCAACCTTAAGCTGTCATCCTACCTCTGTGACTGATTAGTATATAACATATCCAGAAATCATCTGAGTTAATTGAGATTAATATCTTGTGAGCAGAGAGCTCAAGTCTCCTGGGGTCTCATCAGAATGATGGTACTTCTGGTTTATACCCATGTAACAGTGTTATTTATAGAAGGAAACACCTCACAACAAAATCAAAATATTATTCTTTACTTCCCATGCCTGACAACTGTTCTCATTTGTAACATATATATGGCTTCTTTTCTTCTTGGAGCCTTAAAAATCCTTACTTTCTCTTTATAGGAAATCAGAATTAGTAAATGTAATGAATCATCAAAGAGGATAGTTACTAGCAGAAGACAGCTAAAAATGGAGTGGAACACTTCATTTGAAAGAGGACATGTGTGGGATTTTTTCACGTGCATTTATGTTGATGGTAAAGGAGAGACTGTTTTATGAAGGTTGACTCAAACAAGCAAATCTCCTTTTACAAACAGCAGTTCTATTAGGCCTAAGCTCCATGGAGCAGAGCACAAGAAATTCCTAGATAAGCCATCTGCTCCTGTTCTGTGCTTGTGTTCTCCCATATTTGTAAACCTTTGCCTCTTCTCTCTATCTTCAAAAAGAGATAACTCCACCTTTTTATTCTGGCAGTCTTTCAGAGGGTTTTTGAAAGATTTCTGGTTTGGTATATCTTTCCTTCTGCCTGTAAAGACAACTGTTCAGAAGTGTCACTGCACTTGCAAATGTTTCAAGACATGACCTCAGATAACTTGAAGTCTGGTATCTCAGTTTTTAGATTTCCATGAAGTGTTCAAGGCCAGGTTGGATGGGGCTTTGAGCAACTTGCTCTAGAGGGAGGTGTCCCTGCTCATGCAGAGGGACTGGAACCAGGTGATCTTTAAGGTCCCTTCAATGGGACCAAACTGTTGTATGATTCTAGGTTTAGGAGAAGAACGTGCTTTGGGAAAGGTATCAAAACTATTGCAATGGGATGCAAATTCTCTTTCTGCCTCTAGCAGCTAGTGGGAAGCTGAAACTTAAAAGGAGACTCTCAGAAGTGTGAAGGCTTATCTTGAATCAGAACACACTGGATATTTACAGAAAAGGTAATAAACAGGAAAGAAGCTGGACCTGTAGGAAAAAAAAAGCATCTGTTTAAAACCCCATTATAGAAATCTGCAGTGCTGGGACTGAGTCTGAGGGAAACAGCTGGGAGAAGAGAGCTCATACGAAAGAGGGCTTGCTGATAAAACATTGCTGAGAAGTGGATAATGCCTGCACACAGACTGTGTTTATGTGTATGTACACTCACAGGTCCTTGCCCTTGTATTTTTTAATCTCGTAAAGGAGTGTGAATAATTTGAAAACTTGCCATTTTTATGGCATGACTCTCCTTTATAAAGAAGAAGAAACCTGGAACAAATTAGTTATGTTTGTAGAGACGTTGAATGATATATAGGTGAATCTTTCTTTATAGCTCATCTAACCTCTTGACAGCAGAAGTGCAGAAGAGAACTAAAGCCTCTATATTTTAAAGTCATTTAAGAATTGCTTTTGGCATCACTACAGAGTCTAAACTTTGATGTGCAAGTTCATGCTGGAGATTTTTACTGGTATTTAAATCTGGGTCAGAAATCTGGAACGAGTTGAGATTTTCTTTTTATTGAAATCAAACCTTTTCCTGAGGGCTGTCCACCCATTCCAAGGTCTTCTGAAGAACAGGCATGTGGAAGTTTCCAGTTGTCTCAACACTTGTCTAAGACTTGCTGTAGAACTGCCTACGAAAGAAGCACAAGGGAATCACATGAAAACAGAAAAGTCCTGATAAATGCCAGCGGCTTACATCTGCTGCCTGCATCACACTGGATTTCATTATTTGCAGTTCTTCCTGTAGAAGGGTTGCTGGCAGCTTGCAACATTAGTGTTATTTTTTTAAACACCTTTTTTAAAACAGACCATGGACACCAATACATGTGCACAATCTGAGCAATGAGACTTCACATAGAAGGGTAGCAGAGGCAGAGCATCCCTGACCTTGTTGCTGGGCTCTTCCACCTTATCCCTCATAACTGAAGGAATACTTGGCAAGAATGCTTGTTTCTTTCCAGGATTGTATCTTAGTAGCCCAGGAATCATTTTAGCACCAGAAAAATCTTCATATTCCGTTCAAGGCTCCAGATGAGCTTCCTCTTAATGAAAAACACGGATGTGAGGTTTTGGCCCCTAATATTGTTATAACAAGGAAATTACAATCAAAAAATTACAAGCAGGTATTACAAATCAAAATTACAAGCAGGTATTTCCTAGATCCATGAGACCAGAAAGAAATATTGTCCTTACTAGAATGAAACAAATCTTTTCTACTTTAAACATTTGTTTTGGTTTTATTGCTTCAAGAATGACACACAGCTCATGAGAACCCAAGATAGTTTAGTTATCTTTCTCAGGCTAAAAAAGAACCTCTAAGGTTCAAAGTTTTAACCTTCATTCTCCAAAAATAATGTTCACCTATCTTCTTCAAATATTTCTTTCATTAAAATTTTGCTTTACAGTCTTGGAGTTGCCACTGCAATCTCAGTTTCAGTTACCATAATTTTGCAAGGAAAGCCAAACCAGACAGGTAGTTATCTGGTGGTGGCATTATTTCTGACAGCTCCGCTGGAAATCACCAGCTGAAAATCTAGTATGTAGAAGTATTTTTCTGGGAAGAAATAGAAAACAGTGAATATATGTCACACACATCTCTAAAGTCTGCATTTGGAAAGGTTTGAATCTCTGACATTCCACATGCATATAAACTTTCAAGTGGTGCTCTAAACTAAAGCAAACTTTTAATACCTCCCAGTCCATCAGGATTCTCTCTTATACCCTTGGTTTTCATGTGGAAATGAGATACATTTGTCTAAACAAATGGGTAGCATTCTTGGTCTCCATGATGATAAAGCTGGCTAGATAGTTATTCTGATGATTAGGATGAGACATACTTTCCTCACAATGGTAAAATAATGTTTGTCTTGGTGCACAGTGAGGGACTTACTGAAATGCATCACAAAGTGCCCCAGATGCTTAGACAAAAGAGGAAAAAATTACCAGACCTCCAAGTACAGGGTGAATAAAGCAGCCATATAAACAAAGGAAGGAATAAGAAGCAATTGCCAGGCCCTTAGTCCTAAAGTTTGCTCTCTCCACAAAAGTCCCATTTGTGGGGGGACATAATAAGAAATTATTTGTTCTATTTTAGATTGGTTTTAAAATACAAGCCACAGAGAGAAGAGTTTTCCCGTATCTGAATTAATGTACAGAATGCTGCAGTGGTAAAAGAAACTATGATAGTAATGCATATGTAAATTTATTTCTGCCTTTGAATTCTGTTTATGCAACACATTGGAACTCAGCTGGTAATATTTAGCACTAGTATAGTCTTTGCTTACAGCATTTTAGTCCCAAGGGGACAAAAAAAGGCTTTCCTTTTCTTAGCAAGGGTTTTCAGTAAGAGACAGGAAGCTTCATTGCTTTTGTGGAAATTTTGCCACACATAACTTTTTTCATTAGCTGTGAAACATCCACATCTGCAGCTAGAAACAAAATTGATAGATTTCAGTGATCCAAGGTCATACATACTATTTTAAGGGAAATATCAGGAATCCTGTGATTCAACATGTACTTTTGTAAAGAAAAACTGACACAAAAATACTTGTACATCTGAGATCAATAAAAATATCCTAATTTTCAAATAAATAATCTCATGGATTTGTCAAAAGAAGTAGCATAAAACTTCATTGCTTAAATATCATCGCTTTCTGGAGAACAGCAAATTTTTCTAACACCCAGATCAATGTAATGTAGCACCTTAATCAATTCAGACAGAAATACTTTGAAGTTCTTACACAAAAGCCAGATAGTGCAAGCATGTCATAGAAAAATTAGCTGAATTATTCACTTTGAATAATCTGTGTTATGAATTTATCCTCCCATTACACCACCTTCTTTTCAGGAGCTGTCTGCAATGCAGTCCTCGTCTCTGTGACTGTTTGGCAAGTGGTTTATATTGATGCATTTTTATAGGGTTGCAAGAGGTGCTGAATCTCCTGAAAACTATTATTTCAGTTACTATATTTTGTGATTTACAGTGTGTGTGAATACAACATCATCTAGTAAAAAATTATGGCACTATTGCACAACAGGATGGAATGACTGAATCTTTTTAACGTAGAGATTCATGAGCTACAGAAGTATGCTGTTTGTAAACTGAAATGATACACGACTGCATTTGCTGGTCTGTACTTTTCCCTTATAACTTCAGAAATCAAACTAAGGTGGTAAAGTGAAATGCACAGGCACTCTGTGTAAGCTCTTCCTCTAACTGAGGGTAAATGACTCGGACTCACAGTTTGAGAGAGGTCTTCTGTGCAAT